>NW_028261384.1:125421400-125526400 GCF_051295495.1 Thamnophis sirtalis
CACTGCTATCATGTCTCCCCTAATCCTTCTTCTAGTTAAACTAGACATACCCAGTTCCTGCAACCGTTCTTTATATATTTTAGTCTCCAGTCCCCTAATCATCTTTGTTGCTTTTCTCTGCACTCTTTCTAGAGTCTCCACATCTTTTCTACATCATGGCGACTAACCTGATCTTGGTATCAGGTTGTGAATGGAGGGCATTGCAGCTCTCCAACTCTGGAGAACATCATGTGGGTGAGCTGTGCCTACCTTAGGAACTTCAATATCAAGATGTCCTCACCTGGTTTCTTGTAGGTGACATACGCCAAGCTCACAATGATGATCCCAACCACAATGAGGGCTGCCCACCAAGTCAGTAGGAACATGATGACCACAGAGACAATGGCTCCAAAAAGTGCGGTCCATTTGCTGAAGTAGCGGAAGGAAGGCCTCCAACCTAGAAGGGGCAAAAGGAAGATGGGAATCTCATTTTATCATCTCCGGAGCCTTCCCACCAGTTTAATCTAAAGCTTTAGCCATGCAAAAGATTTAATATTTTTAATGTTGGCCATGCAAGGCCAGAAATTTAGAGAGTTTCTGTTTTGGGGTTATGTATAATAGAAATATATATTAATCATGAAATCTACTATTACATACAGCATACATCATCACTTAAAGGTAAAGGTTCCCCTCGCACATATGTGTTAGTTGTTCCCGACTCTAGGGGGCGTTGCTCATCTCCATTTCAAAGCTGAAGAGCCAACGCTGTCCAGAGACGCCTCCGTGGTCATGTGGCCAGCATGACTAAACACCAAAGGCGCACAGAACAATGTTACCTTCCCATCAAAGGTGGTTCCTATGTTTCTACTTGCATTTTTACGTGCTTTCGAAAAGCAGAAGCTGGGACAAGTAATGGGAGCTCGCTCCATTATGCGGTGCTATGGATTCAAACCACCGAACTGTTGACCTTTCTGATCGACAAGCTCAGTATCTTAGCCACTGAGCCACATCATCCAGGGGTGGGTTTCTCGCCCCGTTCCAACCGGTTCGGTTGGAACGGGGCCGGCGGCGTCCTCGTGCACGCGCACGGTGCATGCATGCGTACTAGCGTCTGCGCGACGCTCCAGCTGCTCCTGGACGATCGCGCAGGCGCTGTATGCGTCCTGCGCATGCGTGGAAGCGCAGAACTCGTCAAAAGCGGGTAAGGACCGCGGGCGGGCGGGCGGCCCCTTCGCCGTTCCCGGAAGTTACTTACTTCCGGGTTCGGTGACCAACCGGTTCGCAGGGACCGCCGCGAACCGGTTGAAACCCACCCCTGACATCATCACATAAGCTAGTATTATAGACTGCATACATGACTATACAGTATATATATATGGGCATATATAATACACAATACATAGTATTTATGTTCTTAATATGTAACGTATTACAACTTGCAATGTTATTACCTTTTTTAGATTTCTCTACAATGACTACTAATTTTCATACAGTACGTATGTGTGCCTGTATGAGTTTTCTTGCCACATTCACTAAGCGAATCACTGCAGTGGTTAAATTAGTAACACCGTTGTTAAATGAATCTGGTTTCCCCACTGACTTTACTTTTCAGAAGGTGGCAAGAGATGATTCCATGACTGTGACTGTCATAAAACTGTGAAGTCAATTGCCAAGCGTCCAAATGAAAATTGCATCGCCATGGTGGATGCAGCGATGGTCGTAAGTGTGAAGCATGGTCCTGAGTCACTTTTTCAGTGCCTTGGTAACTTCAAATGGTCACTAAGCGAACTGTTGTAAGTCAAGGACTATCTGTATGGCTATCATGTCCTTCCTGGTCCTACTTTTCTCTAGACCAGCCAAACTCAAATCCTGCAGCCGTCCTTCGTATGTTTTTTTTTTGTCTCCAGGCCTTAGTTGCTCTTCTTGGCACTTTCCGCCAAAGTTTCAAAGTACCCGTCCAGTGGTGGGTTTCAAAAATTGTTCGAACCTACTCTGTGGGTGTGGCCTCCATTGTGGGAGTGGCTTGCCGCCCATGTGACTGGATGGGAGTGGCTTGCCACCCATGTGACCGGATATGAAGATGCCGACGACACTTGTCAGAACCACCTTAAATTACCTCACACACAGCACTGGCATGCATAAGAATATGATGTCAACTTGTTTTTTAAAAGGCATCTTTGGTTTGCGTTAAAACAACTTCAACACACGCAATGTTCTGATTGCACCACGAATGCAGTAGTCATTCTTTCCTTTCACAAAGGCACTGAGTTTCATAAATATGAGCATGTTAGTGTAGAATGATCATATCCAAGGACCAGTGGTGGGTTTCAAAAAAGTTTGGAACCTCTTCTGTAGGTGTGGCCTGCTTTCCAGGTCCACTGGTGGAACCTCTTCTAACCGGTTCGGTAGATTTGACGAACCGGTTCTACCGAATAGGTGCGAACTGGTAGGAACCCACCTCTGTACCCGTCCCATCTTACCTGGGGAATTGGTGATGGTGGCATGGAAACAGCTGAAGTTGATCAAGGCATAAGAGCAGAGGAAAAAGTTGGAGATGATGGGAGCGATGGTATTCAATTCAGCTGCAAAGGAAAATGGATGTAAGGATTACTGGAAAAAAAACCACTGCAGTACTCAGCAAGGATTCTCCTGTGTTGGGCCCAGGTGAGTCCTCGACTTACGGCCGCCACCGAATGCAAAATTTCCGTGCCTAAGCATGGTAGTTAAGTGAGCTGCGCCTCATTTTACAGTCTTTTTGCTACAGTTGTTAAGCAACATGCTGTCGTTAAAGTGAGTCTGGCTTCCCCGATTGTTTTTGCTTGTTGGAACAGCAATAGCAATAGCAGTTAGACTTATATACTGCTCATAGGCTTTCAGCCCTCTCTAAGCGGTTTACAGAGTCAGCATATCGCCCCCACAATCTGGGTCCTCATTTCACCCACCTGGGAAGAATGGAAGGCTGAGTCAACCTTGAGCCAGTGAGATTAGAACCGCTGAACTGCAGATAACAGTCAGCTGAAGTGGCCTGCAGTACTGCACCCTAACCACTGCGCCACTTCGGCTCTTGGAAACCAGTGGGGACAGTTACACAGGGTGATCGTGTGACCCCAGGACACCGCAACTGTCATAAATACGTGCCAGTTGCCAAGTTCCCAAATTTTGATCAGGTGACCATAGGCATACGGCAACCGTGTGAAAAATCAGTCATAATTCCACTTTTTACAGTGCTGTTGTAACTTTGAATGGTTACTAAACAAACAGTTGGAAGTCGAGGTTTCTCTGTGACTAATCGTATATCCCAGCAATGGGATTTCTTTTTAACAATTTTATTTTGTTAAACCATTCTGGCCTCTCAGCTGAATTCCCATCACATGCTCAAGAAGACCCCATTGCTGTGTCCCCCAAATCTGCTGTGGTCTAACTGAATAACAGAGTTGGAAGGGAACTTGGAGGTCTTCCACTTCCACCCCTGCTGAAGCAGAGGAGACCCTATGCTATTCCAGACAAATGGTGATCCAAATCTCTGCTTAAGAACCTCTAGTGATGGAGCACCCACGACTTCTGGAGGGAAGTCGTTCCACTGATTAATCATTCAGGAAATTTCTCCAGGGACGGCCTGCTGGGGAGGGTGCCGCAGGGGGAGAACCTCTAGCTAAGATTCTGTGCCGTTCAGAGAACCCCCAAATCCCACTCCTGGCTGGCCGCGCCCATCCATCCCCTCCCAGGAGTTCCCATGCAGCCTGTATTAGATGTAGGTTATTTTTTTATTTTATTATTTATTAAATTTTGTGTGCCACCCACTCTCAAAGAGACTCAGGGCGGCTTACAGTAAAAGGGGGTAAGTGTAGGGCACTTATGCAGCCTTGGGGAGGGGGGGGAAACAGGCCAAACGGGGGTTCAGGAAGGCTGGAAACTGTTTCTTCCCTCCAGAGGATCTCTGGAGCCTGGGGAGGGTAAAAAACGCTCCTCTCCACTGTGGTGCAGGAGGTCAGCTAGGCCACGCCCACCCAGCAACTGGACAGAAAACCCCTTGCTAAAAATGTTGAAGCCCACCCCCGAATTTCTCCTTAGTTTTAGGCTGGTTCTCTCCTTGATTAGTGCCCAACCTTTGTTTCTTGTCCTGGCTTCAAGTGCTTTGGAAAACAGGCTGATCCCCTCTTAAAGGAAACCATATTGAAAAGAAGACTTCCTACACAACGCCCAGATCCAGAAAGCACCCAATCTATTTTATGTGCTTAACGGGTTTGTGTGAATCCTTTCATTACAACTGGCCCCACAATCCATGGTCAGATTCATCTTCTAGTTCAAAGCATCTCCAACCTATTCGTCTCACTTTGCCCTCAATTTCTGTTCACGTTTTGGAACAGAGAAATTAAGATGACCAATGTATAAGCTTACCTATGAGGATGAAGGCAACAGCCAGGATAAAAGTCAGGCCATAGGCTCTCAGTGGCTCCTTATTCTTTCCATAACCCTTGGCGAAAAAGCCTATCAGAGGGTAGAGGTTGTCTTGACAGAGGCACTAGAAGGAAGAGGGACATAAACTTTGAAGCAGGAGTCTCAAAACTCATTAGAGACAATCATGACTAATGGCCACAGAGATGATTAAAGTCTTCTTGCTATAACCAGATGTTGGGCAGGTTGGAGCAAGTCAGAAAGATTTGATTTGGCATTAGTTCTATCTCAATCTATATGAACACAGGGCCTGATTCACCGTTCCCATTAATTTACCTGCGATAACATCTCTACCTTCTGGCTACGGGGATTGTCTATCACAACCAGATCACGGTTATGCCAAAGATATTTTTCAAAAGGTGAGAGGACTTTCTCGGGGTTTTTTTTCCTTGAAAACGTTTCACTTCTCCACCCGGAAGCTTCAGTACTGACAGTGGTGCTGAATAGAAGGATTTATATTCTTTACGACCAGATGACTGCGAAGAATATAAATTCCTTCCATTCCCCACCATCCAGTCAGAACTGAAGAAGCTTCTTGGATGAGAAGCAAAATGTTTTCAAGAAGAATGTCCAGTTATAAAAAGCATTTTTGGGACATCTCTATCTACTTTTCTCTGATAAACAGCCCCAAAGTGAAGAACAAGAAAGCACGATACACAGACGGTACAGCTTTTAATTACTGTATTTTTTGGAATATCAGACACACCTTTTCTCTCCCACAAAAGAGGGTGAAAATTTGGGTGCGTCTTATACACCGGATGTAGCCCCGCCCACCTGCCAGCCCCCACCCGCTGGCCATTTTCGGCCTCTGCGCGTCTCATTTTTGACTTCTTTCAGGCTGCAGGATTTACCTCAGACCGTTGCCACTTCTATGCCTTGCATTTTTGGCCTTAGTGCCTCACGTTTTCAGTCTCTGAATGCTCCGCTTCAGACCCGTTCAGGGCTGCAGGAATTGTCAGAGAACATTGCTGCCAATCGCCACTTGCATTTTTGGCCTCTGCTCCTTGCGTTTTCAGCCTCTGGAGGCCTCCATTTTGGCCTCTATGTATCATGTTACGTGTTATGGGGTGTGCAAGGGCCGAAAATGCAATGCACAAAGGCCTATAACACAATGCGCGGAGGTGTCAATTGGCAGTGACGTGATCTGGCGATTCCTGCAGCCTGGAACGGGTCAGAAATGGAGGATGGAAACACGAGGCATGGAAGCGGCAATGGTCTGTTGCAATCCCCGCAGCCTGCAACAGGTCTAAAACATGACACGCGGAGGCCTAAAATGGCTGAAGGGTGAGGACCAGCAGGTCGGCGGGGCTACATTCGGTGTATAAGATGCACCCAAATTTGTGCTGAATCAGGCTAATGTGCTGAAGCTGACCAGGTTGTTAGCTAAGGACGCTAGCCAGATGAATACCGATGGATGCTGGTAGGCCGAGGCAGCCTCTTGTTTTCCTCCCCAAAAACTAAGGTGTGTCTTATACTCCAGAGCATCTTATATCCGAAAAATACGGTAACTGTCTCTACCGTTCCTCACCTGGGAGCTTTAAAGCTGAATCATAATATTCAAGCTCAGCACATTCAGAAAGAAATCCTCCCACTTGTCAAAGTTCAGCCTGGCCAGGTGAAAAAGAACTTGTTCCTTTCTAAAGTTAAAGGCTAACCCATGAAATTGACCTGGTGATAAATTTGGGGAGAGATAGAACCAAACTCCATCACAACATAAGAAAATTATGGAGTTTGTTGCCAAGGAACATGTGGAAAGTCATCTTCACAAAGTGTTTTCTGTAACCCTAATCTTCTCTGGATGATTTGGAGCAACCAGAATTCACAGCCAACATCAATTTGAAGGATATTCTTAGGGAAACCCCAACATGATATCCCTATTTCATAGAATCATAGGGCTAGAAGGGATCTTGGAGGTCTTCTAGTCTGATTCCCTGCTCAAGGTAGAAGCCTTGTACCATTTCAGTCAAATGGTTGTACAGTTTGTTTCTGAAAACTTCCAGCAATGACCCAAAGCTGCTTTTTCAAGAGGCAACTGGACTTTCTGGTTTTTCTTTGAAGGTGTCTTGTTTCTCACTCAGGAAGCTTCTTCCGAGGAGTTTGAGAAGCTTCTTGGATGAGAAGCGAAACGTCTCCCAAGAAAAAACAGAAAGTCCAGTTGCCTCTTGAAAAAGCACCTTTGGGACAACCATGACTAAGAATCTCCACCGAGCGGCAGTAATAAGAATACACAACTCCGAGAGGCAAGCTAATTCACCGATCGCATGACACTCAACCGTGCACTCAACAAGCACTGAGATGCTTCTGGGTTGAAAGCAGAGGTGGTCCGCTACCGGTTCGCACTGGTTCGGGCGAAGTGCGCGAGAAGCAAACGGGCAGTAACCCACCCTGGTTGAAAGGATTAACTGGTGACATCATCATTGCCCCGGGGATGCCCATTTGTGGGCTCCATTCATGTCCCTGGGAGGAGCTGGCGCGAAGGACGAAAGCTCACCCCACCCCATGGTAGCACTTAGGTCTCAGAACGCGGGCTTGCTATCTCCAACCCAGTGTCCTAAGCAAACGAGCCACTGTGCTACCTTATTCTATTAATTAATTGATAGTGTTTCTTGCCCCATAATTTCCCCCCCCCCCCAATCTACCTGGAAGACCTTGGGGGCTGACACAAGGCAAGCCAAAGCAGATGAGAGTGTAGCAGCGAAGATTCCTGCGGTGATCAGGGGGCTGTATGCCGACACCATGCTCATTGTCTGGAAAAGAAGTGAGAGGGACCATTTTGAAGAGAGAAAAGTCCAAGTCACACACCCCAAATCTCTCTTCTACTCCCAAAGATCAGGGGAGGGGGGGGGTGTTTGAGTCCAGTAGCCGTACCTGGTAATCATTGGCAATCCCATAGTTGCAGGTCTGTGTCACACTGCATTCAGTGAAGTTCCAGCCGTACCCGCAGCCCAGGCCAACACAGTCTCCGCCAGTGAAGTTGGAAACCAAAGTGTCATTTAGACTTCCAGAGGCATCACGGATGACGCAAGCTCCTGTAAAAGATGAAGGAAAAGGGTCTCACAGGATGGGACCCTGGCATGGCTGTCAGGAGCCTCTGGTCCCAAAATGGAATCTTAGTTACCTATGGTGGCTGCAATGGCCAAATAGCTGATGGTGGTCAGGAAGATAGCCATTAGTGTTCCTTGGGGGATGGCAACTGCTGGATCCTGCAAAAGGAAGGCCATGGTGAGCAAAAATGACTAAGAAACTGCTGGAGGAAGACGGAGAAGACACAGGAGAAAACAGGGATGCACTCAGCTGAAACCATGAACAATATGGTTCTTCACTTCCTAGAACTGCCTCCACCTATCTGAGGAGAAGCAAGGCTTCCACCGCTGCACCCTCTTTCTAGCACCATCTTCTTGGCAGCTGGATGAAAACACCAGAAAAACTTTCTCAGTTCAACCGTCATGAAGGACAGTGTAAGAAATTCTGTTTATATGTAGCGCCACAGAGCAAACAAAAAGTACAGTCACCATGTGCTTTACTGCTCAACTGTTTTAACTGTGGTGCTACATATAAACAAGAATTTCTAACAGATTATGAGCCCAGAAATCCAAGTGTGGTGCAACAACATAAACAACCCAATCATAACCAGCTACAGCAAATAAGTGCAAGATACAGCAACAGAAAGGAGACTGCAAGAGAATAAAAATAAAATGGCCAGTAATACTGTGGCAACAAAGATTTCATTTGCAAACCAGATAAACCAGAACTATCAGTTTTATAAATTCAAGATGAAGATGCTGCTAATAAGAGAAGGTACATGGTGACTGTACTCTCCGTTTGCTCTGTGGTGCTGTAAATAAACACATTTCTAACTAAAAAACAGGAACAGAAAGTTCCTCCTACAGGGGCCACACTTCTCCTCCCCCCAAATGATATTTGAGGGAGGAGAAGCCATCATCAATGATCTGGAAGCCAATTAGCTTCTCCCTTTAGGGGACTATCCTCTGCTCCAACACAGTGGATCCAACCTTCAGCTCAACTGGCACCAGGGACAATGTAGTTCTTCAGTTCCTAGAACTGCCTCTATCTGCTATATCTAAGGGAGATGAGATGTTTCACCAGCACTGAATGTACTTTTGGGGCAAGTGCCAGGAACAAGAAGAAATGCACAGCATTGCCCCAACCTACAAAGGAATTGTCGGTTGCAACAGTTGCTGCAATATTACTGCAACCAGCCATATGTGCTGGAATTCATTGGCACCGCTCTCTTGCTTACCAGGACATGTATATTAAACCCAACAGTGTCTCCTATATAGTTGGTTACATAATTAGAGATCAGTACGGTTACTATGGACATTACTCAGCTAGATATGGTGTCTCTACATGCATGTTCTTTCCCAGACTGTAAGGCCATTTCCCCCCATTTCCTATTAGCCTCAAAGCTCTGCTACCCAGGTGTGCCCATTCTATGCTTATCTGATCCAGGTAAAGTAATTTCACAGGCAATGGGAATTATTTTTCAAGGTGCAAACAATTCAAGTCCCCTTCTGTGAATCACAGCAGAACATAACCCATAAAAAGTTACTCTGTGTGGATGGACTTTGAAATCCTTGATGCTTTCTGAGCTTGGTTATTTGCTTACAGACATTTCATTGCCCAACTGGGTATATCATCTGTAGTAATAAGTACATCGCTGCTCATGTTACCTAATTGGGTAATGAAATACCTGCAGGCCAACTCAAACTCAAGAGAACAATACCAAAGACTCCACAGTTCAACCCCAAGTTACAGATACATATTCTCTTCTGTAGGATATTCTTAGACTTAGTTCCGTTCGAAATCTTACTTTTGTGGATTGATTTTATTGCAAAACCAGGATGCTTCCTGAAAAGTTGAAGTAAAGGTAAAGGCTCCCCTTACACATATGTGTTTGTCTTTCCCGACTCTAGAGGGTGGTGCTCATCTCTGTTTCAAAGCCGAAGAGCCAGCGCTGTCCAAAGACGTCTCCGTGATCATGTGGCCGGCATGACTAAACGCCGAAGGTGCACGGAACACTGTTATCTTCCCACAGAAGGTGGTCTCTGTTTTTCTACTTGTATTTTTACATGCTTTCGAACTGCTAGGTTGGCAGAAGCTGGGACAAGTAACGGGAGCTCACTCCCTTAAGCGGCACTAGGGATTCGAACCTTCAACCTGCCGACCTTTCTCATTGACAAGCTCAGCGTCTTAGCCGCTGAGCACCACATCCCTCAAAGTTGAATTACAGCTGCACAAACCCCAGGTAGAATGGCGAAGTATCTTCCAATATTATTTCTTTGTGTGCTTCCCTCATCTGAAGTGACCCAGGTAAACAATAAAGAAAAGGGCCTTTTTTGTGTTGTCCCCCAGTTTGGTAGCTCCTTCTCTTGAAGCAAGATTCGTGGTCCTGATCCTGCCCTTGACCTTGGAGGATCTTGAATCAAAGATCTTGGCCTTGATCTTCTTTTCTGAGCAGATGGTGGTTTGGGATTGGTCTAAATTGGTATTTTTCAGACTTGGCTACCGTGTGGACGTCACCTCTCATGCTGGCTAAGGAATTCTGGGAGGTGGAAGTGCACATATTTTTAAGCTACCGAGTCTGAAAAACACTGGCCTAAGTTATCTTTCTGGAGAAAAGGGGTAATCTTTTAAACCTGAACCCTCTGATTGTGAGGAGATTTAGTGGGATTCCTCTGTCTTCTATGGAATGTGGCTTGGCCAGATCTTGCTCACACATGCCTAAAGAGTAACCTGAATGGAAAATTACACTCTCTTTTATCCAGTTATGAGATCACCCTTCCTTAATCAATATAATTTAGGTATGCTGGGTCTGCAGTTCCCAGAAGTCAGTTTTAAAGGCGCCAGAATGCAGAAGGGTGTGTGTTTGTGTGTGTTTAACTCACTGCAGGGGAGCCTGGAAAAAAAAGGGAGCATACCAGTACACAGGATATTCTATTTGTTTTCTTAATAAATCATGAGCTTTGGCTGAAATTATATTGCCGTAAATCCCCACTCCTCATCCTATCCTAATGGTGAAATGCAAATCTCTTGCCTTTGACTCAAGTGTTTGACTCTTGATGATTCATGGACAAGTCCATACAGTCTTGGCAACAGGTTTTTTTTGGAAGTGGTCCTAGGGCTGAGAGAAAGGCACTGGCTCGAAGTCACCCATCTGGCTTTGTCCCTAAGGCTACAACTAGTCTCCAAGCTTCCCATCCGTGGTGGGATTCAAAATCTTTTACTACTAGTTCTGTGGGCGTGGCTTGATGGGCGTGGCAGGGGAAGGATCATGTAAAATCTCCACTCCCATACCACTCCAGAGGAAGGATGCTGCAAAAATCTCTATTTCCTACCCATTGCAGGGGAAGGTTACTGCAAAATCCCAATTTTCTCCTGATCAGCTGGGACTCGGGAGGCAGAGAATAGATGGGGGAGGGGGCCAGTCAGAGGTGGTATTTACCTGTCCTCCGAACTACTCAAAGTTTCCACCAGTTCTCCAGAACTGGCCAGAACCTGCTGAATACCACCTCTGCTTCCTATCCTAAGTCTCAAGCTTGCTTATGAAAAAGTTCTCCTGACAGGAAAAGCTAAAGATAAACACAGTTGACTTTCCAGCTGTTCCCAAAGAGAGCAGAAATCTTCAAGATTTTCCCCTCCTAGGTGGGTCCACACAGCATCCAAAAGTCATCTTGGGGTCCTTCTTAAGTGGCTCCCATTCAAATCCTGGGGGCAAGGCTGCCAAAGAACCAGCTCTGTCAGCAAACGCAGAACATCATGGGCGGGAGCTCTCCCCCACCCTACATCTCAAACCAAGATAGCTCTGTAATATTTTGTGTAAAATAAAATATTACATAATATTTATATAAAAAACAACCTCTAGTCCCCAAGACGTTTTCAGTCTGCTCCTTTCCTGGAAGTACTTGCAAGCAGAATTTCTAGGAGGTTTTTGACTGTCGAAGGCAAAATTTCATCCTTTTGCTACAAGTCTGTAGAGAGTCTCAGTCAACCAGACCGTGGCTGTCCCAAATGTGTTTTTTTCAGGAAGCAACTGGACTTTCTGTTTTGTTTTTTTCTTTTGAAGACATTTCACTTCTCATCCAAGAAGCTTCTTCAGCTGCATTCCATTCCCCACTATCCTGTCAGAGTTGAAGAAGCTTCTTGGATGAGAAGCGAAATGTCTTCAAAAGAAAAAAACAAGAAAGTCCAGTTGCCTCCTGAAAAAAGCACATTTGGGACATCCTTTTGCTATGTTTTCTCCACTCTTGTTTCCAGTGAATCTGTTACCATTTTTTCCTCTCTCTCTACTTTTGAATCCTTTCGTCTGAAAAAAAACAACGCCCTGGGAATATTTTACTGATAAGGGAATATGAATCTTTAAGGGAGGCAGACGAACAAGAGAAGTCCAACTGAACTCCATTATGCATTGATGGAACTTGCAGCCAACAGCTACCCCTTCCTTGAAGGAAATCTGCCAAGCCAACTTACCTTCAGATCGCCTGAAATATTGGCCCCGGCTAGGATCCCAGTGGCTGAGGGGAAGAAGATGGAGAACATGCCAAAAAAGCTTCCAGAATCTCCTCGCCATTGAGGTGCGAGGTTCTCCAAGAAGATGTCACCTTGAAGAAGGAAAGGATTTTTTTAAAAAAAAAAATCAAGCAAGTACCCCAAAAGCCATTGAACTTTTTTTTGTTTTAAAGGCATTTGGCATTTCCAAGAATCCAGACTGTAGAGTTGCCTTAGAAAGAATCAAGCTATTTGATTATCTGCTTTAATGTGGTTTCCTTTAATTAGCAGCAGCTCCTTAAGATTATTCTACTTGATGACTCAGAAGACGGGAACCTGGAGCTTCAGTAGGCACAGCAGATACCTGAGCTCTTTCCCTTGTCCCCCAAAAATAAAGGCTCTAGTCCTCCTCCTCCTCATCACCATCTCCTTTTAAGTACCCCATCATCCCTCGCAGGGTGGAAGCTGGGCAACTGAATGGAACTATCAGAGTGTTTACTGGCCAGATGCCCTTCCTGTCACCGATACAGAGTTTTGTTCAGCAGATGTATTCTCATTGTTCCCAGAGAGAGAGAAATATCTTCCTCTGCCCAGGATCAAACTCACAGCCTCCTGATTGTGAGGTGAGAGATCCACCTCTGGGCACTCAGGCTCTAGTCCTCATGATTCCAAATAGAGGACACTTTTAATACGAACATAGGAAGCTGCTTTACCGTGTCTCAATACTCAGAATGGTTAACCATAATGTACTGAACAAACTAGAATTTCCTGTATTCACAAATCCAATTATGGCTATGTGAAGAGTACGTAGTGGCCTGGTGGATCAGTGCAATGTGTGAACGCCAGGCAGGGGGGCAGACAACTGATCTGTCTTTGGCCAGGGATGACCAATATTGTTTTAGACAAAATTTGTTCTGTGTCTGAGTCCATTAGAAGTCCCATGGTCAGAACCTGTGACCTCCGCTGGGCCTGTTGTGGTATCTACTTCTGAGATTCAGTTCTTCCTGAATATGGCCTGCTCTATTATGTTATTGAACTGTACAACATGTTCGGAACAATTAGGAAAACATGCTGCAAGAGTATAAAGAGTATAAATATTGCAGCTGCTGCAACTCTTTAAAGCAGCTGCTTCTCAGAAGATACAGCTGCTTTAAAGAGGAGAGCAGTATTTGTATTGCTACATAAACTGGGAAGCCATGAAATCTGTGTTATATAACTATGATTCTGTCCAGAAGATCAAGAAAGAGCCGAGGTGGCGCAGTGATTAGAGTGCAGTACTGCAGCCACTTCAGTTGACTGCTAAGCTGCAGTTCGGCGGTTCAAATCTCACCGGCTCAAGGTTGACTCAGCCTTCCATCCTTCCGAGGTGGATAAAATGAGGACCCGGATTGTTGGGGGGCAATATGCTGACTCTGTAAACCGTTTAGAGAGGGCTGAAAGCCCTATGAAGCGGTACATAAGTCTAACTGCTAATTGCAAAGTATGAGTCTTACCACGATAGCTGAAGTAGCCTTTAGACATTTTTGCTGGTGAGGCCGGGATTAATGTCCCGACGAAATAGTTGATGAAGGATACCATGATGACAAAGAAGAAGACCACTTGAGCCTGGAAAGAGAAGCAACAAGAAAAAAGATATTAAAGCTTCATTCCCGGCTGGATCAGCTTCCTGATCCTGGATTTCATAGGAGACTTATTTAATATATATGGATTTTACCTGAATTTGATTATTAGTTATTTTAATTTACTGGCTAGATACAGGTAGTCCTGTACTGAGCCCAAAATTTGCATTGTTGTGTGAGACCTTTGTTCAGTTTTGCCCCATTTTACGACTTTTCTTGCCACAGTTGTTAAGTCAGTGTTTCTCAACCTTGGCGACTTTAAGTCCTGTGGACTTCAACTCCCAGAATCCCCCAGCCAGCATAGCTGGCTGGGGAATTCTGGGAGTTGAAGTCCACAGGACTTCAAGTCGCCAAGGTTAAGAAACACTGTGTTAAGTGAATCGCTGTAGTTGTTAAATTAGAAACACGATTTTAAAGCAAATCCGGCCTTCCCCATTGACCTTGCTTGTTGGAAGGTGCACAAAAGCTGACAACACCCCTCTGTCCCCAGACACTGCAACCGTCATAAATATGAACCAGCTGTTATGCCTCTGAATTTTGATCACATGACTATGGGAATGCTGCAGCGGTGCTGAAAAACAGACAACAGTCACTTTTTCGAAGTATCATTGTAACTTGTCACTAAATGGACTGTTGTAAGTCGAGGACTACCTGTATATCCTTGGTGCAGTTAAGCTCTACAAGGTTCCCTGAGTAGATAGTGCAGCTTTGCAGCAGAAATAGAAGTAAAAAAATTGTCTTTTTTCTCCCCTTCCTAAACTTGAGGACAGTTTGATTATTTCTATGAAGATCTGGCAATCCAAAAATAAACCATCTTTGCATAACCCATTTAACTTATTGTTTTCTCCCTCCCTCCCTCAAGGATATTTTGCCTAACAGTCCATACCATAATGCTGCTCGGCTCCTTTTTAAGATTTCAACACCTAGCAGTCAAATGTTTTGTGTGCTACCATATAACAATACGATAGCGATCGTATAATAAGGTGTATCCATATCAAGAACAGCTTTGCCAGATAACCATCTTAGACCAGTGTTTAATATTCAGAAACGAGTCTATCTAGTTTTCCTCTTCATAAACATTTGGCAAACCTTCCCAAAGTTGTTGTTGCTGCTGCGCAAATTGTCAGATGACAATAGATCCAACACGGAGAAACAACCCCTCCCCTTCCAACCCACATTTCTTGGCTTCAATCATCTTCTCTAACCGCTAAGATCTACTCTCTCCTTCGGACTGCCCACCCATCCCAATGTCAACACATCTGTGCCATTACTTTTGCTTCCCATTCCATGCCAGCCAAAGCGATTCCAAGGAGGCAGGTGACAGTAATCACACCCACGATGCGGATATCGTTCACCGGATCAACCATCACGGCATCCGACTCCTGTGGAAAGATGGAGAGGGTGAACATTCCCGTCACACCAGCTTCCTCCTCTAAGCAGCCTCCCAGATGCAAACTGGTTGATCCTACCCATCCTGAGAAGGTTAGATCAGCCCAGCAATGCCATCTGTTCTTAAAAGGTGGGAGCAGTACTGGGAGAAGGGTGGGAGGAAGAAAAGAAGGGAGGGAGGGAGGAGCGGGAGAGAGAAGGAAGGGAAAGAAGAAAGAAGGAGGGAGGGGAGGGGAGGCAGGGAGGGAGAGAGAAGGAAGAGAAAGAAGACCGAGAGGAAAGGATGGAAGGAAGGAAGGAAAATAAGAGAAGGATGGAGGAGACTTAGAAGTTGAGGGGCAGAGGGAGGAAATGAAGGAAGAAAGGAAACAAAAGAAAGGAAATGAGGGAGAAGAGGGGGAGGAGGAGAAGGAGAGAGGGAGGAGAAGGGAAGGAAGGGAAAGGAAAGGAAGGGAAAGGAAAAGAAGGGAAGGGAAAGGGCAAATCTTTTATAGATGCTGTAGAAGTATGAGATCTGGAAATTGAAAGGTAAAATTGGCTTCATCAGGAATGCCAAGCAATCACCCCATAATACGCACAACTAACATGCTATTAAGCAAACAGTGAGAACAGTGTTTCTTAATCTTGCCAACTTTAAAATATGTGGACGTCAACTTCCAGAACTCCCCAGCCAGCATGCATCCATTGCTACAGCACGCTTCCCATGCCAGTTGAGGGATTCTGGGAGTTGAAGTTCACCCATCTTAAAGACTGCAAGGTTGGGAAACCCTGAACTAGAAGAACAGAGGAAAGACAAGAGTTTTTTTTTTTCCACACGTACCACCAGCAGGTCCTTCACTGTTTCGGAGAAACCCACTACGTGCATGGCCACAGCCACAGCATTGGCAAAGGAGAAGAGAAGGCCAATGGATCCACCAAGTTCTGGGCCCAAGCTGCGAGAGATCAGGAAGTAGGTTCCCCCTACACCCAACATAAGCAAAATGAAGTCAGTTTTGTTTTCCCTATAACCAGACCAGTAAATTTAAAATCAGAAATAGAAGGTTTTTGCACACTGGAGAAGCAGCCTATAAAAACTTTATTCAAACAACATTTATTGTTGAACATTAAACAAGGCTAAACTCTGTGAAGAACAGTTGCAGGAATTGGGTACATATACTTGAGTGGAAAGAAGCATAGGTGTGACATTATTCCACAATGAAAAGGAAGTCAAGCTATTCTCCAGAGCAACCTAGAAGTAAGGAAAAATTTCAGGACACTTAGAACAATTAATCAATGGAACAACTGGCCTCCAGAAGTTGTGAAAGCTCCAACACTGGAAGTCTTTAAGAAGAGTTGGGCAGCCCCTTGTCTGGAATGGTACAGCATCTCCTGTTTGAGCAGGGGGTTGGATTAGAAGACACCCCCCCCCCCCAAGGTCTCTTCCAACTCTGTTATTCTGTTATTTATTGTGGGCAGTTGCTAGGTGCCTAGTGTGTGCAATCTTGGCAATCCTTACAACACTTCTATAAAGCCCGTCAGTATTATTGTGATGTCTTGCCCTGGAGGTCATAGCAACCAAACCTTTGGCAAAATGGTTTGCCAAAGGCTGCCTTGGTGAATTCATGAGTGGAGTGAAACTCTTCTGGTTTCTAGAAAGAGTTTGTGTAGCTGTGAATATGTGAGCTGCAGAAGGTAAATTCAACTGAGGCTACAACCAGGGGTGGGCTGCTGGGGGGTTCAGGAGACCCTCTAACAGTTCAGAGAACCTCCAAATCCCTCTCCTGGCTGGCTCCACCCATCATGCCCCTCCCCTCCCAAGAGTCCCCACATGGCCTGTTTTGGAGCAGGTAAGTGCAGGGCCTGTGGGAAGGCTCCGGGAGGGTGAAAAACGGGCCTATCAGAGGTCCTCTGGAGCCTGGGGAGGCTGTTTTCAACCTCCCGGAGGCTCGAGAAAAGCCTCTGGAGCCCGGGGAGGGCAAACCCCCCCTCCATGGTGCAGGAGGCCGACTAAGCCACTCCCAGCATGGGCACACCCACCCAGCAACTGGGCAGAGAACGCCTTGATAAATTTTTTGAAGCCCACGCCTGGCTACAACAGACAATGGACGTTCACCTTTGCTTCAGACCTGAACTGGAAGAGAGACAGGAGGAAGGATCCTACTCCCAGAGAAAGCCACCATCAGCCAAAGCATCAGACAGAAAGACAAGACACAATGGATGAAAAGTAAACCAGGAGGGAACCAACCTAGAACTAAGGAGAAACTTCCTGACAGTGAGAACAATGAACCAGTGGAACGGCTTGCCTCCAGAAGCTGTGGGTGCTCCATCAATGGAGGCTTTTAAGAAGAGAGTGATCTGAAATGGGATGGGGTCTCCTCCTTGAGCAGGAAGTTGGGTTAGATCTCGAAGGTCCCTTCCAGTCTCTGTTATTCTGTCCATCTGTTTCTCTGATCGTCACCTCCCAGAATATTATCCTGGACTTTATTCTTAAATAACACGTTGGTTTCTTGGTTCTAGATTTTATGAGTCTTTGCCCATGGACTGAATTGTACAAATCAGCAGGGCTTGGATAGCCCTTCGAGACAGTTCCAGAGTCTGGAAACTAGATTGGGAAATCTAACAGGCCAGCAGGAAGAGCTCAAGGCCAAACCGAGGGAACATCATCCCAAAGTGAGAGCCAGCTCCATAGGGAAATCTGGCAGACTCTGGCAGATTTTGAAGAAATAAGCATAGTTGGATATGAGGAGCCGAGATGGCGCAGTGGTTAAATGCAGCACTGCAGGCTACTTCAGCTGACTGCAGTTCTGCAGTTCGGCTGTTCAAATCTCACCGGCTCAGGGTTGACTCAGCCTTCCATCCTTCCGAGGTGGGTAAAATGAGGACCCGGATTGTTGTTGGGGGCTGACTCTGTAAACCGCTTAGAGAGGCTGAAAGCCCTATGAAGCGGTATATAAGTCTAATTGCTATTGCTATTAATGTGTGGATGGTAAAATTGACCTACCCTAAGGCCATAATCTAGACTGGTAAGTCTGTTTCACCTGCAGGTTTCGGGGAAGAAAATATTCCAGAGGAATATGCCCAGCCCTTCCCCATATCTACGAGCCTATGAAGACACTATCAGTCAAGCGGCACTTAAAAGGGGTATCTGCTACCTTGTCACTGGTGCTGCCCAGGGAAGCAAATCAACGCTGTGGGGCTGGAGAAGAGATAGCATGGAAGAAAATGGGGGTGGGGGGAACCAGAATTGGACCTTAAATAATAAAGAGGCAGAACACAGAATATAGAATAGTCTTCTAATCTAACCTTCTGTTCAAGCAATTCCAATTCTGGGCAAATGGCTACCCAATATCTTCTTAAATACTTCCAGTGATGGAGCACCGATAACTCCTGAAGGCAAGCCGTAGCTCTGATTAACTGTTCTCAGTTGCAAGGAAATTCCTGCTTAGTTCTAACTTGGATCTTCCCTTGATAAGTTTCCATCCATTATTTTCCCCCCTGCTCTCAGAAGAAATTCTCATGGGGCTGAGATTTGGTCTCTTTCCATCGTAGCTCCTGGGCTCTTCAAACCTTCTTCCCACCACCACGTTCAGCCATCTCCCTTTCAAATGCAAGAAATGCCACCCAGCCATCCTCAATCTTGTTAGTTTCTTTATCCGACGTCTATTCTAACACTTCCACCTGCTTTTCCCTGCACCAACAACTTTTATAAGTCGCCCAGGGAAACCTACAGTGAGCAGGAGCAGCCATGGCTCTTGTGGAAGACTCATTTTGGAAAGGTGAATAAGTGTCGAGGGAAGACATTGAAGGAGCGGCCAGAAGAAAGCATGAGTTGGAACCCAACTTGATCTGAATTCCTTGGAATGTCCTCCCCTAAAGCAGTGGTTCCCAAACTTGGCAACTTTAAGACTTGTGGACTTCAACTCCCAGAATTCTCCAGCCAGCTCTGCTGGAGTTGAAGTCCACAAGTCTTAAAGTTGCCAAGTTTGGGAACCACTGCCCTAAAGCAATGACGTTGAGAGGACCAAGGACCGGGCAAGAAAATGTTCTCTAGAATTAGATGTCTAGTTCAGGGGTCTCCAAACTTGGCAACTTTTAGACTTGTAGACTTCAACTTCCAGAATTCCTCAGCCAACTGGGAGTTGAAGTCTTAAAAGTTGCCAAGTTTGGAGACTTACAGTCTGGTCAATTGCTCCCACAATATACTCTGATTTTTTTTTTTTTTTGATGGAGAACTATGGCAACGTGGCAACCTGTGGCTGACTTGGGAATTCTGGGAGTTAAAGTCCTAAAGTTGCCTTTAATTGTCCACCCCTGCTGAAGATGGAAAGTTTAAGTACCTTCAAATAAGCTCTCATTATGTTAAAGCTATGTTAAAAAAAAAAAAAACTAAAACTATGTGAAAAAAAACACTGTCTGGATGTTCCTTTTTTTTCCTCTACCCTGGGCCCCTTGAATTGGCTTCTTGGACTCTGCCCAGTTTTGTACTTTGACTTTTTTCTCTTTTTATGCTTCCTGACTTGGAACTGTGATGATTTGGTGTAACTGTTTGTAGGATGGCTTTACCGGAACTGCAGAAACCTGAATGGCCATTAGAGGGCAGCAAAGAGATACGCAGACAGACAGACAGACAGACAGACAGAGTAAACTAGGCCAGCAGCTGAGCCAGAAAAGGATTTGCAAGATTGTAAAAGATGATTTACCTGCTTTGACTTTGCCGTTGGTGGAAATTGCAGAGATGGAGAGACCAGTAATGCTGGTCACCACAGAGGACATGAGAATGATCAACCAGGTTAGCCCTGAAAGAACAAGGAACATACGGTAGTTTGGAAGCATGGCTGTCTTAATATCCATAGCCTAATAATGTATGCATTTAACAAAGAGGTGACCAATGGTATTATGTTTTTTAATACAGGTAGTGCTAATTTAACGACTGCCCTGTTTAGCAATAATTCAAAGCTATGATGAAGTTGAAAAAGTGATGTTACAACCGGTCCTCACATTTATGACCATTGCAACATTCCCATAGTCACGAGATTTGCCATTTGTGGGTTTCCACAATTCTGGCATGCAGGTTCATAGGAGAAGTCAGCAGTACAATTGCAATCCCATGATGCCTGCTTAACAACGTGCCTGACTCATTTAATAACTGTGGAGGAAATGAGGTCATAGGTTCATCCCTGTTGCGTGATGTCTCCCTTAATGACTGTGTTGCTTAGCAACAGAGTTGCAGGCCCCAACTGTGGTTGTTAAGCAAGGGATATCTGTACCAGATTATAAGATTTTAGGAGCTTTCTGTCCAATCTTGCAATTATTAAACTGTAATTATTCAGCTAAAATTATCTACTTATATTACATTATTTCTGCCTTGCTTTCTCCTAATTTGAAGGCAGCTTGATTAGCTTTTTTTATTAAGTTAAACAATTTGTTCTTCTGTTCTGAAGATGAATAGTCATTTTCTGTGGACAAAATGCATTTCAAGATACAAAAACACCCTGCAGCATTAAAATATATATCTTTCCCCTCCTTGCATGTATGGATAACTCTCAACTTATAACAAGTGAGCCCAAAACTATTGTTGTATAAATGTTATTAAGTGAGTTTTGCCCCACCTTATAACCCTTCTCGCCACATTGTTAAGTGAATCACTGCAGCTGTTAAGTTGGTAACTCGCTTGCTAAGTGAATCTGGCTTCCCGTAGGCTTTGCGTCTCAGAAGGGGAACACGTGAGGCTGCAACCGTCATAAATACGAGCCAGTTACCAAGTGATGGAAGTTTCATTGCCCAAGCATGGGGAAGCTGCGAACGTTTTAAGTGTGAAAAACGGCCATAAGTCCATTTTTATCAGTGCCATTGTAACTTCGACCTTCACTAAACAAATGGTCGTATGTCAAGGAGTATCTCTACATGATATCAAGGCTGGCTATGTATGATTTAAGAACCAGTTTTTCAGTAGGGAGAAGGTGAAATCAAGAAAATAGTTCCTCCGAAAGGTGCTTTTTCAAGAGGCAACTGGACTTCCCAGTTTTTCTTTGAGGACGTTTTGCCCCCCCCCCATCCAAGAGGCTTCTTCAGCTCTGACTGGATGGTGGGGAACACGACTCATTGAATAGTCAAGAGCTGAAGAAGCCTCTTGGATGGGGAGGGGGGGGGCAAAACGTCTTCAAAGAAAAACCAGGAAGTCCAGTTGCCTCTTGAAAAAGCACCTGTGGGAAAACCATGAACTGGATGACAGAGAATCTCCATAAAAATAGTCCCTCGTTGATTCCACAAAGTCTCTTACCTATGCCAGCCTGGGCCGTTATCCAGGGCAAACGGAGATAAAGAATCACACCCCAAATATTCAGCATGCATCGGATCTTGGGAGGAAGAAAAGACACGGGTGAAAATCTGTTCACAAAGTCTCATTATTTTATTATTAGTTACGTTTTTTTTATCCTGACTTTATTAGTTTTATAAGTCACTCAAGGCGATGAAGATACACCTAGTCCTCTTCCTATTTTCCCCACAACAACAACAACACTGTGAGGTGGGTTGGGCTGACCCGGAGAGGGATCGGCCCAAAGTCACCCAGCCAGCTTTCATTCCTAAGGCAGGACTAGAACTCACAGTCTCCTGGTTTCTAGGCTGACGCTGTAACCACTAGGCTAAACTGGCTCTCAGTGGCATGTATTTTTACTTAGGTCAAGGTTCCCCTCACACATATGCGGTAGTTGTTTCCGACTCTAGGGGGCGTTGCTCATCTCCGTATCAAAGCTAAAGAGCCAGCGCTATCCGAAGACGTCTCCGTGGTCATGTGGCCGGCATGACTAAATGCCAAAGGTGCACCTGTTACCTTCCCACCAAAGGTGGTTCCTATTTTTTCTACTTGCATTTCTACATGCTTTCGAACTGCTAGGTTGGCAGAAGCTGGGACAAGTAACGGGAGCTCGCTCCATTAAGCGGTGCTAGGGATTCGAACCGCCGAACTGCTGACCTTTCTGGTCGATAAGCTGAGCTTCTTAGCCACTGAGCCACCACATCCCTTGACTTTTACTTAAAAATTATTAAGAAACCATGACATTAAGGCTCCAACTCAATCAGTGGCAGCTCCAGGCTTTATTTATTCCCAATTATGGGACTGTTGACATCCCACCCATCCTCTTGGGTCAAATGAATTCACACATTGCACTGTGAACTTTACCATGACTCCCGTCACCCAGCCAAATCGAACGGGCATTGCTTCCGGTTTGGGATCTTCCACGTCCTTTTCCTCCCCATCCTTAGAACCAGTTTCCATATTGGGGTCAGAACAGTCTGAGCCCCCAGGATATGCCTGCCCTTTCCCCTATTTAAACAGAGAGAGAGAGAGAGAGAGAGAAGAGAAAGAAGTTGAAATTAGTTCCAATGTGAATCACCTATAGTTCTGCGCCTTAACATTTTTGTAGCTGATCTCCTTTCTGGTGCTCTCCAAATGTGCTGGATTTTGGCTCCATCCTTTCCCCAAAATGTGACTTTGTGGAAAAAAGACTGGTGCTTTCCCCACACACTGTGTTAAATTGTGATTTATTTTAAACATGCAGAACAAAATAATTCGGTTACTATACTGTATAGAAAAGAAAGGCTAAGGGGTGACATGATAGCAGTGTTCCAATATCTCAGGGGCTGCCACAAAGAAGAGGGAGTCAAGCTATTCTCCCTATTGGAGAATAGTTTTACTCCCTCTTTTTTGTGGCAACCCTTGAGATATTGGAACACTGCTATCATGTCTACCTTAGTCCTTCTTTTCACTAAACTAGACATATCCAGTTCCTGCAACCGTTCTTCATATGTTTTAGCCTCCAGACCCCTAATCATCTTTGTTGCTCTTCTCTGCACTCTTTCTAGAGTCTCCACATCTTTTCTACATCGTGATGATCAAAACTGAATGCAGTATTCCAAGTGTGGCCTTACCAAGGCATTATAAAGTGGTATTAACACTTCACGTGATCTTGATTCTATCCCTCTGTTTATGTAGCCTAGAACTGTATTGGCTTTTTTGGCGGCTGCTGCACACGGCTGGCTCATATTTAAACGGTTGTCCACTAGGACTCCAAGATCCCTCTCACAGTTACTACTATTGAGCAAGGTACCACCTATACTGTACCTGTACATTTCGTTCTTCTTGCCTAAATGTAAAACCTTACTCTTTTCACCACTGAATTTCATTTTATTCTTACTGGCTCTACATTCTTACCGGTTCTGCGTTCCTCAACATGTCCAATGAGGGCCGGATCTTCCGCCTCCCAGGGGGTGCAGAGAGCGCATAAAACTCATATCGGGGACTAGCATCAATCGAAGTCTCATAATCAGGGGGAGCTGAAAGAGATCCGTTTCCTTCTGCTTGCGTGGAAGAAGGAAGATCCGGTTTAGGAGTGTGGTTGGCTTGCTCCGGGGGAAGGCCATTTTGAAATTTTTGAACTTTGAAACGTCCAAAGGAAAGGACAGTTTTAAAGGTTGAGGAATTTTCTTCCATGACCTTCTTAGAATTGTTCCCACCTGTTAGGAAGAGAAATAACATATATGTGTTTATAATTTTTTTCCTGCAAGGCTGCCCCCTTTGATTTTATCCACCACTTAACAAGACAGGAGTTAGGTAGGCATTCGTGATTTGACCCGTCCCATTCAAGCCAGTACTGTCCATGGGATTTTCATGGCAAGGTTACTGGAGAGGGTCGCCATTTCCTTCTCCAATGGATCACATTTTGTCAGAGTTCTCTGCTATGCTGGAGAAGACTCCTGCGAGTCCCTTGGACTGCAAGGCAATCCAACCAGTCAGTCCTAGAGGAGATCAACCCTGACTGCTCTTTAGAAGGCCAGATCCTGAAGATGAAACTCAAATACTTAGCCACCTATTGAGAAGGAAGGACTCGCTGGGAAAGATAGAGGGCAAAAGAAGAAAGGGAGGACAGAGGATGAGGTGGCTGGATGAAGTCACTGAAGCAGTCAGCATGAGCTTAAATGGACTCCGGGGGATGGTAGAGGACAGGAAGCCCTGGAGGAACATTGTCCATGAGGTCAGGATGGGTCAGACATGACTTTTCAACTAATAACAACAATTCAAGCCAGTATTTTAACCATTATACCGTCTCTCTTACTTAGCTAAGGCCGCAACTTGAATTTAGTCCTGGTTGAGCAGTTCCTGGGCCCAGAAATGTATTATCACAAGATAATCCTTCATCCCCAAATTTTAAACCACACAAGAGGGTCCTGAACAAGATAGAACATTTATCCTCGAGGTCCTCATGCACACATACTGTGTTTCTGAGCAAGGCAAAAAGCTCCTGGCAGTGACTATACAGAGCCTTCTTATTATAAGTCACCTACCCAATAACTGAACCTCTCTGGCAAGATAACCATGTGATTTAAAATACTGCAAAGAATTAGAGTTTAGAATTAGAATAAAAAGAATTTATTCCATAACATAGGACAGATTATTTTTACAAGAGTATTTTTCACGAGACTCTTGTGATTTAGAATTTGATACCTTGGATAAAGAGATGTATAAAATAAGAACAAACCCACAGAATATTTACAAGTATATTTGGTTCTGTTAGTCCTGGGAATAGAAAAGTTATATATGGCTCATATTCTTTCTGTATATCTGTTTCTGAAAAGCAGAAATGTTTTTTTTTTCATATCAGAAGCTGAAGAGTTCCATTCCAAAACACCCAGTTCAAAATAATTCAAGCATGCCCTTAATTAACACCAAAATGATTAAATTTTCAAGATCATTTTCCTAGTCTAGTTGAACTATATTCATCACAAAGCTTTCTCCACTTTTCTCTTTATTTTTACAAGTGAAAAATAAGACACCATTACTCTAAACTCAGTTTGAACCTCTTGTTTCCATACAGCTTTGAAATGCATATCATGTTTTCTAATCCATTAAATAAAGGCATAGTGGCAATGGGCTGCCATCTATAAGCAATCAAGCTTTATCTAGGTCATTGATCTGCATAAAATACTATTATAGGATGGCAATTTAGCACCATCTCTACACAAACAGCCTAACTAAGGTGCAATAAAAAATGAGCTTTTAAGATTACTGCCCCAACTATAAAATAACATCACAAATATAAATTGTTAAGACAACAGTTTAGTGTAGTACAGTTTAAAATAATGTGAGATAATGTTAATATACATTATAAAAACCTATGGAAAAAATAGCAAAACATCAGAAATATTAGCCAAAGACTATACAAACATTGTATTGCAAAAATCTCCAGGTAAAATATAATTGGTACTGATATTAAAACTATATAAGCTATGATGAAATGGCAGTAGAAAACGGCAGTATGCACTTCATAAAAAACGATAGCGGTAAAAATGGTCATGTTAAATTATTAGAAATAAAATCAATTACACAATAAAGTCATTACAGAATTAAAAGCACAGTCTCCATCTATCCTGATCTTGCCAAGGACATAATCAAAATACCGTACTTTTCAATTTAGCACATTTTCTAGGATACAGAAAGAAAGAGATGCACTATTTAAGTTGAACTAATTCTCAGGTAGAAACTACAGCAGTTTCCCTATAAGACCACATACAAATATATCAAATCAGAGGTAAATCCCATTGAATTCAGTTGATTTTCTTCCAGGAAAAATATAAGCTGGAAAAAGAAATCTCCCACATTCAAAACATTTGATTTATGTTCCTGTTATTTTAACAGTATTATTAACAGTATTATGTTAACAGACCAGGGGGAATATACCTCATCAGAAAAAAATATGAAATTAATCCATTAAAGTTAACTAAAGAATTTTGTGCCACTTTAAGGATGAATCTGATTTCTTGTGGTAGAACTAACCCCAAGAGCTTAAGAGTCATGCTATAATAAATTAACAAGAGCCACAAGGATGGTTTTGACTTTTACAAACTCCCATTTACTGGGGCAATGCATTTTCCTAATAATTAAATATATTTAAATAATAATTATAAAATTAATTAAATATATATTTGACATTTATAAAATATATTTTACATATATTTTACATATTAAAATATATTTATTATTAGGATATTTATACCAACCTTGGTCTCATCCAGCAGAATTATTATTTTCCTTCCAAAAGGCTACACTGCAACAAGATACAGGAATTATTTTTCTTAGGGATGGCCAAAAGACCAAATTAATTATATAAACTATAAGAGAGAGAGACAGAGACAGAGAGACAGACAGACAGAGAGAGAGAGATACAGAGAAAGAGACAGAGAGAGAGAGGGAGAGAGACAGAGAAAGAGAGAAAGACAGACAGAGAGAGAGAGACAGAGAGAGAGAAAATGACAGAGAGACAGACAGTAAAAATCTTTTTTTCTCACGTTTTGAGTATTTGAGTATTTCCAACAACTGCCCTGAAAATAGATACCTCATACAATTCGTTTCTCTGCAGGTACGAAATTTGGCCTTCACTCCTCAAAGTCAAAATGGAAAGAACCACTCCAGCCTAGGACTGATGCTGTGCTAGATGGCTTAAAACCAAGAAGAATAAAGGCAGAAAGAATGAGATAGAAGGGAGCAGGAGGTGAAGAACAGCCCAACTGCAGAGACCCAGGAACTAGGAATGAGGGCAGAAAAAGAAAAAGTCCCAGAAACTAGAAGATGAGATGGAGAGTTCATCTACCTGCTCCTTCAGCGTCTCCTTGATATCTTATCTCTCACCTGCTATCTCTCCTGACTTATAAAGCCTCCTGATAAAGGCAGGTCCAGCTCTTCTAAACTGGTCCCAACAGCTCCTCACTGACTTGATCCCTCCTATCCATCATCCACACCTCCAACCCCCCCCCCTCTTCAAATAGACAAACTTTCCAAATGCAAGAAGGAAAAGGGGGGGCGGAGGCGATGGGGGGGAGAGAAGATTAGGGGTGGAATTGAAAGAACATCCTCCCCCTTTCTTGCACATAACATAAGAAGTTAAGGGCCCTGTTTGCTCGCCTTATCTCCTGCCCCTGCAGCGTTCTTTCCACAAGCCCATTTGTACAAGGCAATGGAAACTTAGAAAGACAATGGAAGGCTGGAGGAAGGCTGGAGCCTCGGGGATCTGTCTGGCTGGGTGTGTGGCTGGCCCGTGGGCAAGGGGTGGGCAGCAGGCCAAAAAGCAGCAGGATGCAAGAATGAAGGCTTCAGACCAAGCCTTGCAGGCAGGCTTAACAGAATGACAAGAGCTGGAAAGGACCTTGGAGGTCTTCTAGTCCAGCCCGCTTCTCAAGAAGGAGATCCTATCCCATTTCAGACAAATGTCTGTCCAGTCTCTTCTCAAAAACCTCCAGTGATGGAGCACCCCCAATTTCTGGAGGCAAGCTGTTCCACTGGTCCATTGTCCTCACTTTTAGGAAGTTTCTCCTCAATCCCAGGTTGCTTCTCTCCTTGATTCGTTTCCATCCATTGTTTCTTGTCCATCCCTCTGGTGCTTTGCTAAATAAGCTCTCTCCTCTTTGGGGCAACATCTCAAATACTGGAATGGTGCTTGCATGTCACCCTTAGTCCTTATTTTCTCTAAGCTAGCCATACCCAAATCCTGCAAACGTTATTTTTAGCCTCCAGGCTTTTAATCGTTTTAGTTGCGCTTCTCTGCACTTTTTCCAAAGTCTCAAAATCTTCTTTGCAATGGATGCAGTATTATTCCAGGTGTGGTCTTTTTTTGGGGGGAAACCAAACATTCTCTGTCTGTTGAAAGTTATTCACAGAATATAGTTTCAAATCCTCAGATTGTTGCCTGTCAACAAATCTGTTAATTAATTCACACACACCCCTCCTCTCTGTGGCAGCCTCTCAGATACCGGAATACAGCAATCATATCCCTCCTAGTCCTTCTTTTATCTAGATTAGCCAAACCCAAATGCTGCAACCATTCTTCATATGTTTTAGTCTGCAGGCCTTTAATTAATTTAGTTGCTCTTCTTTGCACTTTTTTTTTCCAGTTTCAACTTCTCATGAACTTTGGGCTTGGGGTATGGTAGATGATGTACTTTGGAGCAAGCGCTACTCAAGCAGGAGATTCTTGCATTTCAGACAAATGGCTGTCCAGTCTTTTTTTAAAAGCCTCCAGTGATGAAGCAGCCACAACTTCTGGAGGCCAAAAAAAGGGAACTGGTTAATAGTTCTCACTGTCAGGAAATGTCTTCTTCGTTCTAGGTTGTTCCTCTCCTTAATTAGTTCCCAGCCATTCTTTCCTTCTGATGCTTTGGAAAATAGTTTGACTCCCTCTTCTTTGTGGCAGCCCCTCAAATATTGGAACACTGCTATCCTGTCTCCCCTAGTCCTTCTTTTCATTAAACTAGGCATACCCAGTTCCTGCAACCGTTCTTCTTATGTTTCAGTCTCCAGTCCCTTAATCATCTTTGTTGCTCTTCTCTGCACCCTTTCCAGAGTCTCCACATCTTTTTTTTATATTGTGCTTCAGGTTAAGCCATGCTTCTTTGCCTTGCGTGCTCAGGGACTTGAACCATCTGTTAAGGCATGGACTGGAGAAGAAGGAGGAGGCTAGGGGCTTGCTTGATTGATTTAGATTCCAGCTTTGAATCCAAGTAGGATTTTATATTGCACTTAATGAGGGGGCCTCAAACTATGGTCCCAGGGCCAGAGATGTACAACGAACATTTGTGTTGCTGCAGAGAGCCTCCCCCTTTGGAGGTTCTTGATATGGGTAGGAGGGGGGCAGAAATTCCGACTCAGGGTCTGCTTCAGTCCCCTGGTATGGGACTTTGGGTGAAAGCTAGAGGGAAGCGCCACTGTTGGCAAAGAGCTGGAGGGCCTTGTTCCAGTGGGACTGCATCATGGCCTGGAACTGGCTGCCCATCTCAGCCCGCTGAGCCTCCAGGCACCTGTACCTGGCCTTGCACTCTCGCAGGTCTTGGAAAGCTTATGCTCGTAGTCCTCAGTGAGGTGCTTCTGCTGAGCCTCCTTCTCTGTCAGATCCAATTTGAATTGAGCTTTCTCGTGGTGGCTGCTTAGCTCCAACAATTGCTTCCTGTTGGGGCCCTAAGGAGCTTGAGTGGGCAGGGGAAGAGTGGCAAGTAGAAGCCGGCAAGCCGCCCCTTGACGTGAGTGACATTGAGTTGGCCACGCCCACCCAGTCACATGACCACCTCACCAGGCCCAGCCAGCCAGTCATTAGGCAGATCCTATTAGGGGTCCGCGGGATTTGAAATTATGAATTTAGTGTCCCTGAGGTCCGAAAGGTTGGTGACCCCTGATCTAGATAACTTCCACAAGGCACATTGTTGAGGTCCAGCGCCCCATCGTAATCGAATGCATGCGTGTTGATTTTAACTTGTTTTTATTTTGTATTTTCATTTTTTATTATTTCTTTCGTTGTAAGCCGCCCAGAGTCCTCCGGGATTGGGCGGTTTATAAATCGATTAAACCAGTGTTTCTCAACCTTGGCAACTTGAAGATGTCCGGACTTCAACTCCCAGAATTCCCCAGCCAGCATTCGCTGCCTGGGGAATTCTGGGAGTTGAAGTCTGGACATCTTCAAGTTGCCAAGGTTGAGAAACACTGGATTAAACATTCAAACATACATTCAAACACTAAGAACATGGAAGACCTGAATGTCCTGAAAATATTTTTGAAAAGAGAGACAGCGATCCAAGCCATTCTAAATAAATAAATGAAGAAAGAAAGAAAGAAAGAACGAAAGAACGAAAAAGAAAGAAAGAAAGAAAAAAAGAAAGAAAGAAAGGTAGGTGCACGCCAGAGGCTTTGAAGTTAATTCAGGGAACTAAAGTGAAGATTGCACACCAACATGCGGCATTGTTTGCCCTGATCTTACAAAAGTGTTTCTCAACTCATATGTACACAAGCCACAGCTGGAAACAGAGGCCGCTCAGACGGGACAGTAAATCCTTCAAACCGTAGCTTTTTTCAGAGACACCCCAACTGATAAATGTTAATAACACAACGCTTGTAGAAATAAACAAACAGAGCTAATGTTAAGTGAAACATTGGTTAAGTGAATTTTGCTCCATTTTACGGCCTTCCTCGCCACAGTTGTTAAACGAATCACTGCAGTGGATAAGTTAGTAGCCCGGTTGTTAAGTGAAACTGGTTTCATCATTGACTTTTCTGGTGAGAAGGTCACAAAAAGAGGATCCTGAAACCTTGGGACACAGCAACGGTCATAAATATGAGGACAAGCACCTGAATTTTGATCATGCGGATGCTACAAAGGTTGTAACCATGAAAAAAATGGTCATTAGCCACACTTTTCAGTGCCGTGGTAATGTTAAGTGGCCACTAAACAAACTGTTGTAAGTTGAGAACTAACTGTAGTGTGGAGGGAGACAGAAGGTTTACTTTTCACTCACTGCAGAAAAAAAGATCGTGAACTGAAACTTAAAAACCACACACAACGGGCACCATATAAATACCACACAGAGAGTAGGCCAAAGCACACATTCTGCTTATACAACTTTATAATGCCTCGGTAAGGCCACACTTGGAATACAGCATCCAGTTTTGGTCGCCACTATGTAGAAAAGATGTGGAGAATCTAGAAAGAATGCAGAGAAGAGCAACAAAGATGATTAGGGGACTGGAGACTAAAACATATGAAGAACGGTTGCAGGAACTGGGTATATATCTAGTTTAATAGAAAGAAGGACTAGGGGAGACATGATAGCAGTGTTCCAATATCTCAGGGGTTGCCACAAAGAAGAGGGAGTCAAACTATTTTCCAAGGCACCTGAGGGCAGAACAAGAAGCAATGGGTGAAAACTAATCAAGGAGAGAAGCAACTTAGAACTGAGGAGAAATTTCCTGACAGTTAGAACAATTAATCAGTGGAACAGCTTGCCTCCAGAAGTTGTGAATGCCCCAACAGTGGAAATCTTTAAGAAGATGTTGGATAGCCATTTGTCTGAAACAGTGTAGGGTTTCCTGCCTAGGCAAGGGGTTGGACTAGAAGACCTCCAAGGTCCCTTCCAACTCAGCTATTATATTGTATTGTATTGCTAGAGAGAAGTTCCCCGAGAATGGACTCCATCACAAATCCAAAAACCTCTAAAGACTAAACCTCTAGTCCCAGTGACCGACCCAGATTGTATCCTGCAACATTATCCTGGGACATATATATATATTCAAATTCATTTGTGAAACTTAAAAGCAAGGTGATTTGTGGCAAAACGTTTTTAACCTGCTCATAGTATAAACTTTGAATTTGTCCCACTAGCACTTGTGATAACCAGAGGCCTGGTTTTTAAAGTCCAGCTGACAAATTCTTGAAGTTTTAGGCCGTTTCTTAACACCAGAAACTTTAAGAGGGATGTCTCAAAGGTGCTTTTTATTTTTTTTCAAAAGGCAACTGGATTGTGTGTGTTTTTAAAAAAATAAAACACCTTTTAAAGCACCTTTGAGACAATTATGATAACTGAGAATATTCAAAGATATTTGAGGGATGGACTTCAACTTCCAGAATTGACATTCAAATCATGCAAAATCATGATACCTTTGAGTGAGACTTAGCTTAGAAGATTATGCCAACTGGGACAATGTGATTTAAACCTCCCCCTCGGCCCCTCCCCAAATGTAATTATTACCAAATCTTGACTTAGCAAATACACAAACCCAGGCAACCTTTTAGCTCCTTTCCCCTCAGAGGATTCTTAGAAAGATAAAATTAAAGGTGTGTGTGTGGATATATTGTTTTCAGCCATGAATACCTTGAAAGAAAGGTGAAAAGTATCTCTTATCCATGGAAGAGACAATTAACTTAGTTGAGAATTTCTTCTCTCCTTATCTGTCCCAGCATCCTGGGCTCCAGGTATAGAAATTCAGAATTACATAATCATTAAGCATTACAATAGTCTCATGTAAGTTCTGGGTGTGTTCAAGATAAGGATTTACTACTTGGTTTCTTTTCCCCAAAAAACTGTTCAGTTCCAAAAGAAGCTAAAATGCAAGAAAATATGAAATAAAATAAGAAGTGGGTGTCAAAAAGCCAACATTGGGAATGTAAGAAAAAAAAGGAGAAGAAAGGTGTAGAAAAGAATAACTTCCAACTTTCTTTGATACAGATACAAGAATAAAGTATTTCTTTTGCTCTAAAATGAACAATGTTGTTGTTGTTAATTGCGGCTCCATAGACAATGTTCCTCTGGGCCTTCCTGTCCGCTACCATCCTCTAGAGCCCATTTAAGCTCACGCTGATTGCTTCAGTGACTCCATCCACCCACTTCATTCTCTGTCGTCCCCTTCTTTTGCCCTCCATCTTTCCCAGCATTAGGCTCTTCTCCAGTGAGTCCTCATTTGGTGGCCAAAGTGTTTGAGTTTCCTCTTCAGGATCTGGCCTTGTAAAGAGCAACCAGGGTTGATCTCCTCTAGGACTGACCGGTTTGATCACCTTGCAGTCCAAGGAACTCGCAGGAATCTTCTCCAGCACCAGAGTTCAAAGGCCTCAATTCTTTGGCCCTCAGCCTTCCTTATGGCCCAACTTTCACAGCCATAGATTGCAACTGGGAAAACCATAGCTTTGACTATATGCACTTTTGTTGGCAGGGTGATGTCTCTGCGTTTTAGTATGCTGTCTAGATGTACTATAGCTTCCCTGCCCAGGAGCAAGCATCTTTTAATTTCTTGGTTGCAGTCCCCATCTGTGGTAATCTTGGAGCCCAGGAAAATAAAATCTGTCATTACCTCCATTTCTTCCCCATCTATTTGCCAGGAATTGAGAGGCCTGATGCCATGATCTTAGTTTTCTTAATGTTGAGTTTCAAAAATGAATTATAGCACATAGTATTTCTACAGTTGCAAACAGTTCCAACCACCCAGAGTTAGAAATTTAATTTCTTTCACCTTCAAGTAAACAGTTCAAAGTTGGTTTCCCAGTAGGAACACAGCTAGACAAAGTCTTTTGTTTAATCAAAACAGTGTTGTCATCTCTGCCAACTTCATGAACTGCAATATCCATTCATCACTTGTGGGAATGTGTGAGTCCTTCCGTCTCTATATGTATGAAAGTCTTGTGCTATTTGCTTCATTGTCAACATCTCAATTTCTCTCCCTTCCCTGCTTTTCAAGGAAGTTGATAAAAACCCTTGATTTTTAATCATTCAGAAGTCGATTTATATTCACCTGTTTGGCTTATTCTAATTTAAGGTGACAATTCCTGGAAAGCAAAATGTCCTGACATTCACCGCTGAGTATTTTTGATCATCAAAGTTTTGGGCTGGGCAGCAGAGGAAGGGAGAATGTCCCTACTAAAGAATTTCCTAAGATGTTAGCATCTTTCCATGACATTTCCTGCACATTGTTCCGCTGGAGCAGATTGTATGATAGAGGGTTTCAGTTGTACTTTTCTTGGGACCCACTAATTATTTCAAAACCTTTGTCTCACCAAGGCAAAAAGGAGTCTTTAAGAACTACAGAATGGTTGTTGAACAAGGATAATTGTCATGCTGGATAAGGGTAATGGTCACATAGACCAACATTCTGGGTCTAACTATGGCCTGTTAGATGCACAGACCTGGAACAAGAGAGCAGAGAAGAGCAATAAGATGATTAGAGGACTGGAGGCTAAAACATATGATGAACTGTTGCAGGAACTGGGCATGGCTAGTCTAGAGAAGAGACGGACCAGGGGAGACATGACAGCAGTGTTCCAATATTTGAAGGGCTGCCACAGAGAGGAGGGGGTCGAGCTATTTTCTGAAGCACTGAAGGCCAGACAAGGAATAATGGATGGAAACTGAACAAGGAGAGATTCAATCTGTAAATAGGGAGAAATTTTCTGACAGTGACAGCAATCAACCAATGAAACAGCTTGCCTTCAGTTGAAGTGGCAGCTTCATCACTGGAAGCTTTTAAGAAGAGATTGGACTGCCATCTGTTAGAAATGGTGTAGAGTTGCCTGCTTGGATGGGGGAGGGGGCTTGGACAAGGTCCCTTCCAACTCTGTTAATCTGTTAAAAAGAGTTCCAACTCTGTTAATCTGTTAAAAAGAGTTCCAACTCTGTTAATTTGTTAAAAAGAGTCCCTTTTCTCACATTGAATTCTACCTGGTCTACAGTCATTATAAGTAGCTATGACGGCCAAAACCAGTGTTTCTCAACTTCAGCAACTTTAAAATGGGTGGACTCCAACTCCCAGAATTTCCCAGCCTGCATGGTTTATGGAATATTCAGGAGGTAATAAGGATTGCAGAACCATCACTGGCAGTTTTTAAAGAGAGACTTTGGTCTGGAATGGTAGAGTTATAAATTATGGCTTCCATATTGTAATAGCTGAATCTACACAGTACACATAGCCGAAATCAGATTTAGTCTGGCTTAGTGTGAAGTATGAACAAGTCCAATAGCCTATTACAAGGTTACCTATGGATCTTCCGGGATGAATATGGAATTGAACCTGGGTCTCTCATCCAATAATCTTAAATGCTGCACAGTATTGGCTGGGTGAGATCGGTTTGCCAAATACCGGTAACTTAGTAAGCCAAACTCTAAATAAACCAATTGGAATAAGTACGCTGAGTAAATATTCCAACCTGCTCTTTTCATCACCACACCTTTAACAACAATATGAAAAAAAAAATATTCAAATTAAACTTTGCATAAAGCAAGACAGGACATGCATTCGATTGTTCCTTTACCAAAGGCTCCAGGAGAGCAGAAGAGGAGAAAGCAAAAGGACTACAGCAGGGGTGTCAAACTCGATTTCACTGAGGGCTGCATCTGGGTTGTGTTTGACTTTGGGGGGGGCTGGGGAGCCGTGGCCAGGGTGCAATGGTGGGATTCAGCCAGTTCGCACCTATTCGGGAGAACCGGTTGGTAACTTTCCAAGTAGTTCGGAGAACCGATTGTTTGAAGAAATCTCCTTTTGTTTTTTACCACTTTACATGATTAATCCTGTAAGGAAGGAAGGAAGGAAACATTCTGGTAGTGTTTCTAGTCTAATCTTTATTGCCCTGCTTACAGAAACTGCCTCTCCGGTTAACCCTTATTACATTGTAACAGCTAAGGCAAAGCGTCCATCGAACTGAGTGACCTTGAGTTGGCCATGCCCACCCAGTCACATGGCCACCGAGCCCGACCTACCCAGATGGCCATTAGGGCAGAGAACCAGTTGTTAAATTATTTGAATCCCATCACTGCCAGGGGTGGGTCCGTGGCCAGCTCAATGTCACTCCTGCCAGGGGCACCTATGGTGGCCTCAGTGCTCTGAGCACTCCGTTTTCAGCTGCCACAACCATCTGCTTGGGAACCCATTTTTACTGGCAGAAGCACAATGCGCCACTCCTTCACAGTTTGGCCCCGCCACCAGATCTAAGTACCCTGCGGGCCAGATCTGGCCCCCGGTTCTTGAGTTTACCACCCCTGGCCTACAACACTGGAGAATGCATTGTGAAAAAAATGCAAAATAGCTAAATTCAAAAGCACAGATTTAAATTTAAGTTTGTTTACAGTGGACATAAAGCAATCATTACTTTGAAACAAATGCAGCTTTAATATATATGTTTTCTTCAACCCATATTTCGTTCTATTCCTACAGTTTGTAAGGTGGTTCTTTCTTCCATTGGGAAGAAACAATTTGATTGATTAAAACAATTTATATAGTCGCCTTTCTCAACAAGGTGGTCTTGGGTGGTGGAGAAATTTAAAACCCTCAAAAATGTGTAGCATAAATAACAGTGATGGGATTCAATTTTTTTTTACTACCGGTTCTGTGGGCGTGGCTTGTAAAGCATGGCATGGCTTGGTGGGCGTGGCTTGGTGAGCAGGGGAAAGATACTGTAAAATCTCCATTCCCTCCTGATCAGCTGGGACTCCGAAGGCAAAGAATAGATGGGGGCAGGACCAGTTAGAGGTGGCATTTACCGGTTTTCCGAACTACTCAAAATTTCTTCTACTGGTTCTCCAGAACTGGTCAGAACCTACCTGCTGAATACAACCTCTGATAAATAATATTTATTGATGCATAGATAATTCTTATTTCTAAAGAAGAGCGGCTAGTCTAGGTACTGGCCCAGAAACCAGAAGACTGTGAGTTCTAGTCATGTTGTAGCCTTGAAAGCTAGCCACTCTTTCTCAGCTGAACTCACCTCATAGGATTGTTGATGTGGGGAAAAGGAGGAGGAATGAGTATTGGTTATGTTCACTGCCTTGAGCTACTTATCAAGTAATAAAAGTGGGATGCAAATAAAACAAAACATTATTTAAAAAAAATAACACACGGTGCTGAATAACCATTACCATTTTAAATTGCTAAGGTAATAATAAAACACTCAGTCAATTCTCAGTCCAAATGCCTGGGCAGAAATGGATCAGTGGTGCATGGGTCTCGCTCCCATTCCTCAACTAGTAGTTGTGCATCTGTGTGTGTCTAAAAATGTTCTCACACTTGGGGCAATGGAATAAGCCAGATCCCAGCTGAAAATTCACTTGTGCTCCATATTTTAAAGTCTTTAACACAAAAGTGGAGAACTCATAACCCTCCAGGTGAAAACTAACAAAAGAGAACAGCAATCTGGAATTAAGGATAAACTTCCTAACAGTGAGGACAATTAACTAATAGAACAGCTGGCCTTCAGAACAATGGAGATTTTAAAGAAAAGGCTGGACAGTAACTTGTCTAAAATGATATAGGATCTCCTGCTGAGCAGAGGGCTGGACTAGAAGACCTCCAAGGTCCCTTCCAGCTCTATTCTGATTCTGATTCAGACAAAGCACTGCTCAAACTCTCAGCCAAGTCAGGTCCTTCTCCTTCTGGTTCCTCCCCCATACAATTATTAAAATATATATATATAAACATTACATCTTCTCTTAAACAATGTGTTGTTTGAGTACAAATACGGTATCTCTGTGCAATAACCATCAGAATTTACAACATCATTCACTACGTTGGTATTAATTCTCTAGTTTTACAATTATAGTATATTGAACAATTCAGCATAGTAAACTTGTTCATTTTTCCCTCTTAACATCTTCAAATACTAATACAATAATAATATTAAGCATAATAATCCTCATAACCATAATACTAACAATTATTGTATTATTTACATCTCTAGTTTAACATATTTTCTAGTCTTCTTTAATCTCCTTCTTTTATTTCCAATTTCCATTTTTATTCTCTAACCATTGATAGAATAATTCCCATATCCTATAATATTCAGTTTGCTCTTTCTCCTTAATTACCAGCTTTAGTCTGTTCATTTCTGCATATTCTAATACTTTCCCAATCACATTCTCATCAGTAGGGATCTCTTCACTTTTCCAGTTTTGTGCTAACACACCATTATTTTTGAATACCCTGTGGGCATGGGTGATTATTTCCGTTTTTTATACTATTTGTGTTTTGGGTGATTAGGAAACTCTTTATCTCTTTACTTCAGGACTGAAGGCTGGGTTTCATCTTTTTGCATATCTCTTCGGAAGTTCACAGAGAGCACAGTTAAATCAATCTCTGAAAGGAAGACTTTCATGCCATGCTTTGCTCTTTTGGGTGTATCTCCCAAGGGCCTATGGCAAATCTAGACAGCATACTAAAAAGCAGAGACATCACCCTGCCCACAAAAGTGCCTATAATCAAGGTTATGGTTTCCCCAATTGCAATGTATGGCTATGAAAGTTGGACCTTAAGAAAGGCTGAGCGCCAAAGAATTGAGGCTTTGAACTATGGTGCTGGAGAAGACTCCTGCGAGTCCCTTGAATTGCAAGGAGATCAAACCGCTCAGTCCTAGAAGAAATCAACTCTGGTTGCTCTTTTAGAAGGCCAGACCCTGAAAATGAAACTCAAATGCTTTGGCCCCTGAATGAGAAGAAAGGACTCACTGGAGAAGAGCCCAACGCTGGGAAACATGGAGGGCAAAAGAAGAAGAGGATGACAAAGAATGTGGTGGCTGGATGAAGCAATAGGTGTGAGCTTGAATGCACTCCAGAGGACGGTGGAGGACAGGAAGGCCTGGAGGAACATTGTCCTTGGCGTCGTAATGGGTTGGACAGGTCTTCACAAGGAAGTGAACATATCCAATACGTCACCCTCCTCCTTCCCCCACACAACAACCATCCTGTGAGGTAAACTGGGTTGAGAGAAAGTGACTGTCCCAAAGTGACCCAACTGTCTTTCATGGCTAAGATGAGTCTTGAACTCACAGCCTCCTGCTCTTTTGTCTGGTGCCTTAATCATTACATCAAATTGGATTTCTTAAATGGCAAACATGTCCAGCACACCTTCCTCCTCCTATTTTCTTCACAACAATCATGTGAGGTGTGTTGGGCTGAAAAGAGAGTGACTGACCCAAAGTCACCCAGCTGGCTTTCATGGCTGATGCTGGAATTGAACTTACAATTTCTGGTGTCTTAATCACTAGATCAAATTGACTCTCTTCATAGAAGGAAACAAATGCAGAATGAAATGAAGACAGAGAACCTGGATGAAATAAGACACCGAAGAATTGCAGGCATATACTTCCTTTCCCGAAAAACCATTCCCTAAAGAAATGTTTTGCTAAGTCATTGTTTGCTATAGGTTAGCTTTACACAACATGCAGGAGGGTAAACTGTGATTTACAAAACATCACACCTGGATTTGCATGTCAAAATAAAGCCAAAACCAAACAACCACATTTATGACCTAGAATGATCTCAGCCAAAGGATCTCCATATCAAAACACTCAAACTTAATTGTAATATATTGGTATATACAGACTTCCATGGTAAGTAAGTAATACAGTGGATATATAATTGTACTACATTGAATATACCACATTTGTATGGTAAGTCAGTATTTAATGCTCAAGGCTTAGTTGTTACCATGTTTCCCCAAAAATAAGACAGGGGCTTATTTTCTTTTGACCTCCAAAATAGGTACTTGGCCTTATTATTTTTGAGGTGCAGGAGACAGCGAGCCTGGGCACTTCCTGGCTGCTGCTGTGTTGCAATATTTGGCGCGCGGGGGTTATTTTCAGGAGAGGAATTATTTTAGCGCATGCGCTCAAAAGCCCGATTGAGTTTATTATCTGGGGAGGTCTTATTTTCAGGGAAACAGGGTAGTAATAACAGGCGATCATCCCACAGTGATATGGGCTAAACACTATAACTGTGGGCAGAACCCAATGGAATCTCTGGCCATATTATGGCAAATAGAATAGAATAGAATAGAATAGAATAGAATAGAATAGAATTCTGTATTGGCTAAATGTGATTGGACACACAAGGAATTTGTCTTTGGTGCATAAACTGTACATAAAGAAAAATAAAATAGAATAAATTTATCAAGAATCATAAGATACAACACTTAGTGATTGTCATAGATTACTAATTAGCAATCAAATTATACTAGGAAACAAATAAAACAATGTAAATGGAAAGATACAAGCAACATGGTTATAGTCATAAGCAGAGGTGGGTTCCTACCAGTTCGCACCTATTCAGTAGAACCGGTTCGTCAAATCTACCGAACTGGTTAGAAGAGGTTCCACCAGTGGACCCGGAAAGCAGGCCACATCTACAGAAGAGGTTCCAAAAAATTTTGAAACCCACCACTGGTCCTTGGATATGATTATTCTACACTATCATGGTCATATTTATAAAACTCAGTGCCTCTGTGAAAGGTAAGGATGACTACTGCGTTTGTGGTGCAATCAGAACATTGCGTGTGTTGAAGTTGTTTTAACGCAAACCAAAGATGCCTTTTAAGAAACAGGTTTACATCATATTCTTATGCATGCCAGTGCTGTGCGTGAGGTAATTTAAGGTGGTTCTGACAAGTGTTGTTGGCATCTTCATATCCGGTCACATGGGCGGCAAGCCACTCCCATCCGGTCACATGGATGGCAAGCCACTCCCACAAAGGAGGCCACACCCACAGAATAGGTTCGAACAATTTTTGAAACCCACCACTGGTCATAAGTGGGAAGAAATAGGTACTAGAAAGGAAGAGAATAATAATAATAATATAGTCTTAGTAGGTAATATGACAGTGTTGTGGGAATTAGTTGTTTAGCAGAGTGATGGCATTCGGGGGGAAAAAACTTTCCTTGTGTCTAGTTGTTCTGGTGTGCAATGCCCTACAGCATTGTTTTGAGGATAGAAGTTGAAACAATTTGTGTCCCGGATGTGAGGGGCCTATAGTTTTTTTTCACAGCCCTCTTTTTGACTTGTGCAATATCCAGGTCTTTGATGGAAGGCAAGTTGGTTGCAATTGGTTTTTTCTGCAGCTCTTGTTTGGTGCAGAGCCAAACTAGACAGTTATGGAGGTGCAGATGACAGACTCAACAATTCCTCTGTAGAACAGAATCAGCAGCTCTTTGGGCAGTCTGAGCTTCCTGAGTTGGTGCAGAAAGAACATTCTTTGTTGTGCTTTTTTGATGACATTTTTGATGTTAGGAGTCTAAGCCTTGAGATATGATAGAACCTAGAAGCTTGAAGGACTCTACTGTTGATACTGTGTTGTCTAGTATTATAAGAGGTGATAGTATAGGAGGGTTTCTCCTAAAATCTACCACCATTTCCATTCCATTGCTAGAGTTGGCATTCAGCTGTGCCACAAAGTTGTATCGTTTTATCGATATCACTGTAGAGTGATGTCACTTTGCTGTTGCTGATTAACAACTACCGTATTTAAAACATAACCTAAACTAAAAATGGATTACTAATGGAATGTGTGTCAGTGGTGTCAAATAGCTACAAAAAAATGCAGATGCATTTCCATAACACAAGTATTGTTTCCCAATCATGGGAAGTCACAATTCCACGTTTTCTCACACTGCTGGAATCCTTTGAGTATTGCATCTTATCCTGGGAACACCATTTTAAGAAAGATTAATAGAAATTGCAACAGACTTGGTGACAGACAACAATCTGAGGATTTGAAACTATATTCTGTGAATAACTTTCAACAGACAGAGAATGTTTGGTTTCAAAAAAGACCACACCTGGAATAATACTGCATCCATTGCAAAGAAGATTTTGAGACTTTGGAAAAAGTGCAGAGAAGCGCAACTAAAATTATTAAAAGCCTGGAGACTAAAAAGAATATTTGCAGGATTATTTGGTAGGTTGCCACAAAGAAGAGAGAGTTAGCTTATTTAGCAAAGCACCAGACGGGAGGGCAAGAAACAATGGATGGAAACTAATCAAGAAGAGAAACAAAGTGGGATTAAGGAGAAACTTCCTAACAGTGAGAACAATTAACCAGTGGGACAGCTTGCCAGATCCCTTCTATCCTTCTTCAGAATGCAGGTTTTGGAAGTTACAAGAATTGAATATTGCCCCCCTTCAAAAAAAAAATATTTTTTAACAATTTTCAGCAATTGAACCAATGACCCAGAATAGTTATCTGGATATGTTCAAATGGAAGGCATACGGTCATATTTTGGAGATGCTTCCCAAGGTACAAAGGTTTGGGTTTAATAGAATAACCAAGTTGGAAGGGACCTTGGAGGTCTTCTAGTCCAATGCTTCTCAACTGGGCAACTTTAAGATGCATGGACTTCAGTTCTCAGAATTCCCCAGCCAGCCCATGCTCCATCGCTGGAGGTTTTAAAGAAGAGATTGGACAGCCACTTCTCTGAAATGGTACAGGGTCTCCTGCTTGAGCAAGGGGGTTGGACTAGAAGACCTCCAAGGTCCTTTCCAGCTAGATTCTGATTCTCTCACTTGTCTTTCTATTTGGAAACTTCAAGATCCCTTCCAACTCTTCAAGTTCCCTTCCAACTCTTGTTCTGACCTCAAACATGGCACTTTAAAAAAAAGTTCAGTGCAGAAATATTTCAGTGGTGTAGGTCCAGATGCTTTTGAACTGAAAGCGGTGCTCTTGTGCAAAGCCAATTTAAAAAAATATCAGGGGACATTGAGAAGTAGGAATTCAATAAAGGATGCAGCATTTTTTTTCTAAATTAAACAGAGGGGAGGATTCTTATCACTTTGCATATGTACCTTTCTCAAAAATGTCTGGCTGACACCCAGACTCTGATGTGCTAATGGCCCATATAATCTCTGGCAAGTCTTCCTATCTGATAATCTACTTCTTTCTTTTGTTTTTGTTTATAAGTCCTCTGTGAGACTTACAATGATGGTCTTTACAATGCCTCAAACTCTGGCTAAACCCACTGGGAGCTGAATTGCTCTTTGCAGACCAAACCCAGTTACTTCGCTTCGCCCAGATCTCTAAACATATTCAATTACATAAATCCCGAAGCACAGAAGGCAACTATCAATTATACCAACCACATCTGCTGTGTGGCGGGGAAGGGGAAATCAGTGTCTTTACTTTTTTCATTGCAGCAGGTTCAATAAGAAGTCGCTTTCTGAGCAACTCACAATTTTGTTCAGGATATCTTGCATTATGTGCAGCGGAAGTGGGATGAAAGATTTTTTTTTAATACTGGGGGGTCACATTGGTTGGAGGAGGAGGGGGGAGAAAGAGGAGGAGGAGGAAGAGGAATTATTGAGTCTGTCATCTGCACCTCTATAACCGTCTGGTTTGGCTCTGCAACCCAATAAGACTGACACAAGCTTCAGAGGATAATCAGAACTGCAGAACAAAACAATTGCTACCAACCTGCCTTTCATTGAGGACCTGTAGACTGCACGAGTCAAAAAGGGGGCTGTGAAAATATATACAGACTCCTCACATCCTGAACATAAATTGTTTCCATTTCTACCCTCAAAATGACGCTATAGAGCACTGCACACCAAGGCAACAAGACACAAGAACCGTTTTTTTTTTCCTGAATGCCATCACTCTGCTAAACAAATAATTCCCTCACCACTGTCAAACTATTTACTGAATCTGCGCTACTTCTAATCTTCTCATCGTTCCTATCACCCATCTCCTCCTGCTTATGACTGCAGGACTGTAACTTTGCTGCTTGTATCCCTTGCAATTTATATTGATATTGATTTTTTTCCTGATTGCTTATTTGCACCCTATGACTATCATTAAGTGTTGTACTTTTATGATTCTTGATGAATGTATCTTGCGTTTTTATATACACTGAGAGCATATGCACCAAAGACAAATTCCTTGTGTGTCCAATTCCACTTGGCCAATAAAGAATTCTATTCTATTCTCTTCTAAGAGGAAGAGGAAGAATTGCAAGAAGGTGGGGAAATATTGTGATTAATAAATTAATAAGAAACTAGCACATCTTCTAAACAGGGACATTTATGCCCACCCTATTATATATCTTGAGGTGGCAAGAATGACTGAGGCGAAACGGCAACTTAACATAGAGCCGAGGTGGCGCAGTGGTTAAATGCAGCACTGCAGGCTACTTCAGCTGACTGCAGTTCTGCAGTTCGGCTGTTCAAATCTCACCGGCTCAGGGTTGACTCAGTCTTCCATCCTTTCGAGGTGGGTAAAATGAGGACCCGGATTGTTGTTGGGGGCAATATGCTGACTCTGTAAACCGCTTAGAGAGGGCTGAAAGCCCTATGAAGCGGTATATAAATCCAACTGCTATTGCTATTAACAGAAACCTTTATTAACACGCTAACGGCAACTCCAGAACTAGGCTAAAGAACAGTTCCCGCTTGACAGTTTTTGCACCCCAAGCTGTCAACGTGGCGGCCAATCAGGATGCGTTAATCTTCCCACTCTGGCTTCGCGGCTTGGCCAATCAGGAACGACCGTGCGCGGACACATCTTATGAAACAGGGACATAACACACCCCATCCCTGAGATTGCTAGAACAAAAAGGGAAGCATTTTGACTCAGACCGGAAGCATCTTGGCAACTTCCCATTTCTGGGTTCATAGATCATTTTGAGATCCTTTCTGTGTGCTCCTTGTTTAAGCAACTTCCTGACTGTTGCGTTAAGAGCAGCGAAGCCTATGCAAACTGATGCAGGGACCTTCTAATGGTAGATGACAACAGACAAAGATCTTTCGGTCATGCCCCACTGACTTTATTGAAGGGGCTGTAAACATCTATAGCCGTGATGACGAACCCATGGCACGCGTGCCACAGGTGGCACGCAGAGCCATTTGTTGGGGGACGCAAGGTGCTGCCCTGTTAGTTGGCTTGCGCGCATGTGTGCTCTGGCCAGCTGGCTTTGGCCTTCTTTTGAGGCTATTTTTCATCCTCTGGAAGTTTCCTTGAAGCCTCCAGAGCGCGAAAAACCTGCCCTACAAAGTTCGGGAATAGACTTCCGGTTTGCTTATAGGACTGTTTTTTGCCTTCCGGAGCCTTCAGGGGCCTTCAGGAGACTTCCCTGGAGGGCTCTGGAGGGCAAAAAACGGCCCAGTGAGCAAACAGGAAGTGACTTCCAGTTTGTCAGTAGGTCCATTTTTGCCCTCGAGAGCCTTCAGGGAAGCCTCCTGAAGGCTCCAAAGGTCGAAAATCGGCCCTATGGACAAACTGGAAGTCACCATTCCTGAACTTCCAGGTTCCCCGCAGGTCCGTTTTTCGCCCTCCAGAGCTTTCAGGGAGGATATCCGGGGGGGGGCAAGGGAGGCTGTTTTCACCCTCCCCAGGCTCCTAGAAAGCCTCTGGAGCCTGAGGAGGGGGAAAAACCATGCCGTGGGGGGTTGTTGCTGGTCGTGCGTGCATGCACATGGGGGGAGGGGGTCATGCACATAACATTATGGATATGGCACACCCGTGCATGACCCCGCTGCGCTGCCCCTGCTTTTGACACAGGGCCAAAAAAGGTTCGCCATCACTGATCTATAGCATCCGATCTTACTGTAAAAGGGCTAATTGAGAGACGTGTATATTAGGATTCATAAGGGCTTCTGAAAAAAAAAATCTGCTGCCTGTTACACCTAGGCATCAGGAAGGGCATCTGGCCAGTAAATGCTCACCTCTGTTCAGTCGCCCCCAACTCTACCCTGAAAAGGGATTACAGTGTCATAAAAAGGGAGGCATTGCTACATATACAGACTGCAAAAATTAGATGAGATTCTGAAAACTAGCTTTTTGTTGCGATCTAGTGAGCCGCTAGAGTTTTGCAACTGAGAAACGGCAGTCCTGTGTTACACTGCGTTGATTAATTGGTTAAATTAATGGATTAACAGGGAAACATTTTTATCCATCAAATAGACTTCTCTGAATGGGAGTATTCATTCATTTATTTGTTTGTTTATCATTTTTCTCCTGCCTTTTATTATTTATTACATATCTAATACTTCTTCTTCCTCTTATTTTGCCCACAACAATATCCGTGTGAGGTAGGTTGGGCTGAGAGAGAGTTACTGGTTCAGGGTTACCTAACTGGCTTTCATGCCTGAGGTGGGACTAGAACTCATGGTCACCTAGTGATTGGCCCAAACTCATCCAACCATTTTTCATGTGTAAGGCAGGCCTAGAACTCACAGTCTTCTGATTTGTAGGCCTGCTCCCTAACCACTACGCCATACTAATATTCTACTTATTTCTCTCTTCAGTTCTCCTATAGATTTAATGGTTTTGTACTATTAAAGTATCACAGTTAGTCAAGATGCCCGTCTGGGATTTTGTCCTTCAGTTATGGAAAAGTTAAGGTGTTTTTGAGTCACTTTTGATTTTTCCTGAGGCAAAACCTCAAGATATGACAAAACACAGTTGCTTTTATTTTACAGAAATATTTCAGAATGAACAGGAAGCAGATGCAGAGACCACATAGGGAAAACTTTGGTTCTCCCACAAGATCTGATGTGGCTATGCAATGTGCTAAGATAGGTAGGTTTCATTTTCTTTTTGTAGAAATCTTCATTTCTACAGGAATATGATCTGATGTTAATATTGGAAATTCCCATTTTATGTTCAGAATCACAATCATCTTCAATGACATCATCACACAATTATTGTCGTGCAACCTTATTTTGAAGCCATTATGGCTTCTGCCAGAGACAGTACTCTGACTATTCCTTACGGCAGTGTTTCTCAACTTTGGAAATTTTAAGCTGTGTGGATTTCAACTCCCAAAATTCTGGCACTCAAAATCCTTGTATCTTCTGGCTGGGGAATTCTGGAAGTCCACAATCTTAAACTTGCCAAGGTTGAGAAACACATCCTTATGGAAAGTTGTTTTATCAATGCACACTTTCATACAAATAAGCAATCATTCATTATATTAAATGAAATCTTACAAGGTGCACTGCTAAGTGTTTAAATCCTCTTCCAGCCCATGAATTCACAAAGTGGCAAAGGTTACCTTAGCATGCTTAATTGTTTGGAAAAATTATGTGTCGTTCCCCCTCCCCAGAACATGAGCAAAGGAATACTGGGCAGCTTACAACAGAAAACAAGCCAAGACAAAAATATTCAATAATAATAAGTAATAATCAATAATCAATAAGAAGTGACCTTTCTCATTTTCATACCTTCTCCCAATGGGAACTTTACTCATCCGGGCTTCAGAGCAGGAGAATAACCAAGTTAAAGACTTTCTAAAGGACCACAATTTTAGCACCATCCAAATAAACAAGATAAAAGAAGAAGGGGACAACAGAGAAAGAGATGGCTGGATGGAGTCACTGAAGCAGTAGGCATGAGCTTAAATGGACTTCAGAGGATGGTAGAGGACAGGAAGGCCTGAAGGAACGTTGTCCATGGGGTTGTGATGACTTAGCAACTAACAACAACACACATCAATATGGATAGAAACATCTTTCCGTAAGGTAGGTATCTTCAGCGAAGCCATCTAGAGTGCCTTTCAGCACCACAGTTTATAAATTAGCTCCTTGTACAAAACTAGACAATGCCATTGGATGCTTGTTAAACAAACTCATGTGATGTGGGAACTAACATAAAATCACTGAGTTTTTACCATTTTAAAAAGTTTTTCAATGGAAAAGGATCCAAAGATGTGACTTAAGAACTTTATTTATTTGAAGGACAGCCCAATTCCTAAAAGGGACATGGTGGCTCAGTGGCTAAGACGCTGAACTTGTCGACTGAAAAGTCGGCATATTGACGGTTCGAATCCCTAGCACAGCATAACAGAATGAGCTCCCATTACTTGTCCCAGCTTCTGCCAACCTAGCAGTTCAAAAGCATGTAAAAATGCAAGTAGAAAAATAGGAACCACCTTTAGTGGGAAGATAACAGTGTCATGCCGGCCACATGACCACAAAGATATCTTTGGATAGTCCTGGCTCTTCAGCTTTGAAATGGAGATGAGCACTGTCCCCTAGAGTCGGGAACGACTAGCACATGTGTGCGAGAAAAACCTTTACCTTTATCTTACCTAATTCCTAGCCCAATTTAAATGTATCCACTTATTACAACCATTTTCTATCTTTGCTTAGGACCTCAAAGCATCAGCCCAGTAAACTTAAGTTATGCCAACAAATAAGAACAGGTTCAAAGCTATCCATGAAATCCCTATGGTTGATCGACATCTCCATAGCTCTAGAAGAAAGTGTGATGACATCTAAGTGACCTGTTCCAGGTAAAAGGACACAATACAACTGGTCATAACATCCTGCGTTAGTAAAAGGTCTCGTGTTTCAGGAACCACCCTGAATTCATTAGAACATTGTTTCTCAACTCTGGCAAGTTTACGATTTGTAGATTTCAACTCCCAGAATTCTTAAAGTTCCTGAGGTTGAGAAACATTACCTCAAAGATCAGCAGGGAACAAATAATTAAGGGATGATCTAGGAACCCTCGTTGAAGAAATGTCCTAGCATGAGAATTGTTTCTCCTATATGGCCACCTCTGAGTTGGAAGCTCTTCTCAACTTTCCAGGTTTTTAAGAAAGGCTTAGTTACAAAGAATTGTGATTGATGTTTTTAGGTCAGAACATATTGACAAAATAAGTTGTTGGGAAAGACAGAGAAAGCAGTAACGAAGAGTGACCTGGAAGGAAAATAACTTCCTTGTTATATAATCTTCAGAGCAAGTCTACAGCAACTGATGATAACACTTCAACGCGTCATTTGCTAATCATTTTTTTTTTCTATTGCTAAATCGGCACGTATATGATTTATGTCTCAAGAAGTATTATCGATCAGGATCCGCGTTGCTAAGATAATTTTTTTTAATTTGCTTCTATGCTGATGCCAAAAGTACAATTTGTTCCATAAACTCAAAACATATGGCTGCATGGAGAAAACTATTAAGAGTTATGCTTCTGAAGAAAAGAAGATAAGCTAGCTTCGGCAATTTTGAAACTGGTGTCCTTCAACTGCAGGACTCCGCAACCTGCATGAGTTGAAATCCAAACATCTTCGAATTTCCAAGTTTGAGAAAAACCGAGGAAAACCACCAATAGCCTGACAAAACGGCCACCTTCTCCTCCTCTCAAGAAGCAACAGTTTTTCTTATTTAAAAAAAACTGTGAGAAAGCTGCTTATCCCTTTGAAAGCATGATTCCAGGTTTCTATGGGTTTGTAAATACCCACAGTTTGTTTGTTTTTTCTCCCAGCATAAACTTATTTTTAAATTTTTATTTGTTAAATTTATTTGCCGCCTATCTTGCTATGGGGCTATTCTAGACAGCTTACAACAATAAAATAAATGAAGAAAAGAAAGCAGAGTAACCGTAACAGAAGGCGAAATAATAGAACAATAAAATAAACAATGAAACATTAATAAACAAGATAAATATGGAAATAAAGAAGATCCGTATTGTAGACTAAACCGTAATTTTCCAAACCGTGATTGTTGAACAGGCTACTGTAAGCTGACATAACCCATCAAACCACACATAATACATATAAAGTGATCGATGAACACAATCACAGTTAAAATGATCATGCCGTCCGAAATGATCTCCACATTTTAGGGAACAAAACAGGGGCTACTCCACATGGAGTGTAAAAATCAGGTTCAGCACTTGAGGGTAGCAGAGTATACTTTTTTTTTTTACATTGCTCTTTGCTGCCATATGGTGATTAATTAGGGTTTTGCAAGTCAGATCTGATAGCTCTACAAAATCTAAAGGAAAAAAGAAGAGGCCAAGAAGAAAAAGCAGAGGGGATTAAGGGGACATTCATGCACACAAAGAATTTCAGAATTTGGGAATAACAGATATTTTAAAACAGGGTTATTGCCTCTCCAACAGCTTCAGGACAGGATCATTACTTAGAAGAGGAAAGCTTTCCTTGACTCAGAAAGTTAAGGGAGTTAGGGGAAGCTGTAGCTGATCACCCAACCCCTTGAAATACAAAGTACAACAACACATTTCATTACTATAAAGAGGCAACAGTTAGAGCAGGAGTCCCCAAACTTGGCAATTTTAAGACTTGTGGATTTCAGCTCCCAGAATTCTGAGACTTGAAGTCCACAAGTTTTAAGGTTGCCAAGTTTGAAGGGCTCTGAATTAGAGCTTCGCCCAGCAGGACTTCATCAGATGCGAAAGCATTGAAAGCAAGCAGAACATCATCAGGTGCAGTCGGGAAGAAACTACCTTTTGAAGATTTTTCTTACAGCCTCAAAGCAATACCTGGGTTACGGTTCAACCAGCAGTGCATCTCCAATCCTCTCTTCCACTCGCTCTGAAGATGCTACGCAGACTGTCCCGCCAATCCTGTAGCCCTTCCCAAACAGGCACGCTCTGATCCTACAGAAGGGATGGAAGCATGTTCTTGGTTGACATGCCTCCCTGCAGCTAATAAACCTATGGAGCAATGCCTCATCGTTGAGTCGGTGTATCCTCCCCTTCCTTACTCTTGCACACAGGCGAGCTCACAACCATGTGCCAGCCACTCCATAAGCATCGAAACTCCAGCCCCACCCATGCTGGCTGAGGCTGTCTTCTTGCAACACTAACCAGGCAGTGAGGTCCTGAATACAGTAGCAAGGTGTCATGTGGCATGGAGGAACAAGCATGACCTCGCTGGCCCAAAACTGGGGACTCTCCCCAGATGGGAAGAACTTGCTAGTGCCGGCTAAAGCAGGAACCAAACACACAACCCTTTTAATTGGCTGAGGCTCAGACCTTGCCAAATGTTGTGGTTGCATCTGGTTAGGGGGAAAAAAATAGAGCTGTCCTAGCCACTTTCTTTTTCTATCCTGTACTCGTCAAGGTCTCCACATTTGAAACCAGCATGTACATGTCCTACAGGTAAATGTCTAGGTTCTGTCATATCTCAAGACCTAAAGTGGACACCTAAAACATCATCAAAAAAGCACAACAAAGAATGTTCTTTCTGCACAACTCAGGAAGCTCAAACTGCCCAAGGACCTGCCGATACAGTTCTACAGAGGAATTCTTGAGTCTGTCATCTGCACCTCTATAACTGTCTGATTTGGTTCTGCAACCAAACAAGACAGACACAGACTTCACAGGACAATCAGAACTGCAGAAAAAACAATTACTGCCAACTTGCCTTCCGCCAAGGACCTGTACACTGCACGTGTGAAAAAGAGGACTGTGAAAATATTTACTGACATACTCACATCCTGGACACAAATTGTTTCAGCTCCCACCCTCAAAATGACGCTATAGAGCACTGCACACCAAGGCAACAAGACACAAGAACAGTATTTCCCCATCACTCTGCTAAACAAATAGATCAAACTATTCACAAAGGCTGCATTACTATTAATATTAATCTTCTCATGGTTCCTATCACCCATCTCCTCCAACTGATGACTGCAGGACTGTAACTTTGTTGCTTGTACCCTTACGATTTATATTGATTGATCATTTCCTATTTGCTTATTTGTACCCCATGACTATCATTAAGTTTTGTACCTAGGATTCTTGACGGATGTAACTTGTCTTTTTATGTACACTGAGAGCATAAGCACCAAAGACAAATTCCTTGTGTGTCCAATCCCACTTGGCCAATAAACTATTCTATTCTATTCTATTCTATTCTATTCTATTCTATTCTATTCTATTCTATTCTACTCTACTCCACTCCACTCCACTCCACTCCACTCCATTCCATTCCATTCCATTCCATTCTATAGCAATAGCACCTAAACCTATATTACCCTTGACCAGGGAAGTGGTTGAGTGAATCCCATTGCGATTTGATGATCTTGTCTGCTGCAGCCATTAAGTGAATCGTTCTGATCCTTAAGGGACTCACATGGTTGTTAACCGAATCTGACTCCTCCCTTTGACTTTGCTAGTCAGAAGGTGGCAAAAGAGGAGCATGTGACCTTGGGACACGGCGACGGTCATAAATATGAACCAGTTGCCAAGCATCTGAATTTTGATCCCATAACCATGGAGAAGCTGCCAAAATTCGTAACTGTGAAATGAGGTCATTGTGTCTCATTTTTTTCCAGTACTGTTGTAACTTTGAATGGTCACTGAATGAACTGCTGTAAATCAAGGACAACCTGAATTGTGGGCTAGAAGTTTTAACAAAGCAGCGGGCCTTCCATTCCTACATCTGACTCTAAAGATGTGAAGTTTGATCAAAGGTAATGGATAGCCAGGAACATTTTATGAAGGCAGTTCAAGGGGATTAGAAAAAACCTAGCCACATCCCCATACAACAAAAGAGATGTTGAGACTTTGGAAAAAGTTCAGAGAAGAGCAACTAAGATGATCAAATGCCTGGAGACTAAAACATAGGAAGAACAGCTGCAGAATTCAGGTTTGGCTAGTCTAAAGAAAAGAAGAATTAGGGGTAACATGATAGCAGTATTCCAGTGTTTGTGGGCCTGCCACAGAGAAGAGGGTCAAATTCTTTTCCAAAGCACTAGAGGACAGGACAATAAACAATGGTTAGAAACTAATCAAAAAGAGAAGCAACCTTGAATTAAGAAGAAACTTCCTAATAGTGAGAACAATTAACCAGTTGAACAGAAATTGCCTTTGGAAATCGCGGCTGCTCCATCAATGGAGGTTTTTAAGAAAAGACTAGATAGCCACTTGTCTGAATTGGTATAGCTTCTCCTACTTGAGCAGGGGGCTGGACTAGAAGACCTCCAAGGTCCCTTCCAGCTCTATTGTACTCTGAGCTCAAATATTACGTGTAGGGTAGATATGACCCAACTTTCTCTCTTCCTGCTAACCCCGAGTGGCTTTGGAAATTACAATGCCGTATTGCAAGCAAACTCTTCCACAGCCTGGAGTTCAATCCTGATAGGGCTCAGGACACAGATTGTTGGGGGTGGGGGTGGCGATATGCAAAACATTGTAAACTGGTCAGAGAGTGCTGTGAACCACCCATAGGGCAGAAGGTAAACCTAAATGCTATTGCTATTGCTAATGAAGGGTGACTGGGGTTGGATGTACTGAATTAGGTTTGCAATGCCTTGCCTACCTTTGGTAATTTCAATTGCTTAATCGTCCCCTTGGAGAAGAGAGGTCGAGAGGAGTCACACCTTCAACACATGCCCTTATTGTGTATCTGTGTAAATAAACCTATGTCATAGAAATGCTCCGGGCTGTGGTTTAACCTAACCCATTCAAACCTGTCGCTATTGGGAAATGGAGATGCACATCCATAACAGGAGGCAAAACTATAGAACACAATCCTAGAGTCTGTTGCTTCCTTCTTTGATGAGCTGTGAAGATTTTGAAATGGTAGCACCCCGGGAACTGGTCCATGGTGCTGATTTGGACAGGATCCAAAGCTGTAAATCTCAACTTCTGAAACTCCCGAAATTTGCTAATCCAGAGGCAAATGAGGGCAAGCTCCATGCATAAACTACAGAGCAGGGCATTCAAAGAGTTATGGGTGGAGAATATCTCTGGGTTCTTGAGTGGGGAGATGGAGTCCTTGTAAACTTGGCAGATGCATTTATTTAACAATACAATGCAATACAATACAATACAATACAATACAATAGCAGAGTTGGAAGGGACCTTGGAGGTCTTCTAGTTCAACCCCCTGCCTAGGCAGGAAACCCTATACCATTTCAGACAAATGGTTATCCAACATCTTCTTAAAGACTTCCAGTGTTGGGGCATTCACAACTTCTGGAGGCAACTTCTGTTCCACTGATTAATTGTTCTGTCGGGAAATTTCTCTTCAGTTCTAAGTTGCTTCTCTCCTTGATTAGTTTTCACCCATTGCTTCTTGTTCTATGCTCAGGGGCCTTGGAGAATAGTTTGACTCCCTCTTCTTTGTGGCAACCACTGAGATATTGGAACACTGCTATCATGTCTCCCCTAGTCCTTCTTTCTATTAAACTAGACAGTTCCTGCAACCATTCTTCATATGTTTTAGTCTCCACTCTCCTTATCATCTTTATTGCTCTTCTCTGCACTCTTTCCAGAGTCTCCACATCTTTTCTACATCGTGGTGACCAAAACTGGATGCTGCATTCCAAGTGTGGCCTTACCAAGGCATTATAAAGTGGAATTAACACTCCACGTGATCTTGATTCTATCCCTCTGTTTATGCAGCCTAGAACTGTGTTGGCTTTTTTGGCAGCTGCTGCACACTGCTGGCTCATATTTAAATGGTTGTCCACTAGGACTCCAAGATCCCTTTCACAGTTACTACTATTGAGCAATGTACCACCTATACTGTACCTGTGCATTTCGTTTTTGTTGCCTAAATGTAGAACCTTATTCTTTTCACCATTGAATTTCATTTTATTAGATAGTGCCGAATGTTTAAGTTTGTCAAGATCCTTCTGTATCTTAAGCCTGTCTTCTGGAGCGTTGGCTATTCCTGCCAGCTTGGTGTCATCTGCAAAATGATGAGTTTCCCATTTATTCCCTCATCCAAATCATTGATGAAGGTGTTGAAGAGTACTGGGCCCAAAACAGAGCCTTGGGGTACTCCACTGCATACTTCCCTCCATGAAGATGCCCCTAGGGTTCCTGTGGCTTCAACACCTTCTATCATTTCCTCTCTGTTAGTGAGAATTAAGTCCAATATGGCTGATCCCCTTGTTCCCTTCTCTACTTTTTAAGAAACAAAGTTGTCTGCTAGGTTTGTTAGGAACCTGTTGGATCTTCCACTTGGTGCAGAGTTTGTTTCCCAGTTGATGTCAGGGTAGTTAAAATTCCCTACTACTATTGTGGTGTGCTTCCTACATACCTTAGTTACAAATTTGATCTCCTGGTCTTAGAAGTCCTTCATGATTCTATCTTAATTTTCATTCTTGCCTAGGGCTTTTCTCTTCATTGCTGTTCTAGCTGCTGTCTTTCTTTGTTTCTCTTTCTTATTTCTTTCTTTCTTTCTTTTTTCTCTTTCTTTTTTCTTTCTATCCTTCCTTCTTTCTCTTCCTTCCTTCCTTCTTTCCTTCCTTCCTTCCCAAGGCCTCAAACCTATTTTATATATTTGCTTCTTCACTTCCTTCCTTTCTCTCTCTCTCTTTCTCTCTTTCTTAATTTCCTTCCTTCTCCTCTTCCTTTCTTCCTTCCCAAGACCCCAAACTTATTTATACCTTGGCTTCTTAACTTACTTACTTACTTCCTCTCTCTCTCTCTCTCTTTCTTCTTCCTTCCTTCTTTCCCTCCCTCTTTCTTTCTTTCCTTCTTTTTTTCTTTCTTCCTTCCCAAGACCCCAAACCTGTTTTATACCTTGGCTTCTTCACTTCCTCCCTCTCTTCCTTTTTTCTTTCTCTTTCCCTTCCTTCCTTCCTTCCTTCCTTCCTTCCTTCCTTCCTTCCTTCCTTCCTTCTTCTCCTGACTTTCTTAATGTCAAAGAACTGAAGTATGAAAGAACTCAAAGTTTTAACCCAAAGCCTGTTTTCAACCTCATGGCTGTAACAAAAGAGAAATAAGCAGGTTCATTTGCCCATAGGAAGCCATTCAAGCAACGTCCTCTGGGAAAAACAGATTGTCGATCAGGGGACTGGCGGCTAAAATATAAAAAGTGTGCATGGAGGAACTGGGTGTGTCTAGTGAAAAGAAGGATTAGGCGAGACATAATAGCAGAGTTCCAATATCTCAGCGGCTGCCACAAAGAAGAGGGAGTCAAACTATTCTCCAAAGCACCTGAGGGCAGGTCAAGAAACAATGGGTAGAAACTAATCAAGAAGAGAAGAAACCTAGAACTAAGGAGAAATTTTCTTGACAAATTAACCAGCGGAATGACTTGCCTCCAGAGGTTGTGGGTGCTCCAGCACTAAAGGTTTTAAAGAAGAGATTGGACAACTATTTGTCTGGAATAGCATAGGATCTCCTGCTTGAGCAGGGGGTTAGACTAGAAGACCTCCAAGGTCCCTTCCAACTCTGTTATTTCTATAGATGATTAGAATTGACTAAGAATATAAATGTTTTGAAGACCAGCCTGTTATCTTGCAAGAGATAAAGGTGGTTGTTTTTTTTAAGCACAGCCTCTTATCTTATTAAAATGTTTTCCATAGATTAGACCTCAAGGGGCCATGTTTTCTTTCTGGTATCCATCCTATCTCAACTGCCCTCTTTTCTTGATGTAAGGGTGGATGCTTCCCTTCTTGTTTTATTCTTTGTTATTCCTTTTCCTTGTCTTGAAGATAAGCAGGAGGAGGAAGTAATGTGAGATCCATGATTTACAGTAACCCGAGAGATCCTTTGCCTGTGAACATGTTAGAACAATTAATCAGTGGAACAGCTTGCCTCCAGAAATTGTGAATGCCCCAACACTGGAAGTCTTTAAGAAGATGCTGGATAGCCATTTGTCTGAAATGGTATAGGGTTTCCTGCCTAGGCAGGGGGTTGGACAAGAAGACCTCCAAGGTCCCTTCCAATTCTGCTATTGTATTGTATTGTATTGTATTGTATTGTATTGTATTGTATTGTATTGTATTGTATTGTATTGTATTGTATTGTATTGTATTGTATTGTATTGTATTGTATTGTATTGTATGATTACATCACCTGTTGCTCATGGTCTTCCATTCTGACATGTGTAAATTGGAATAGTATCCCTTTTGAGGACCCAGATTGTTGGGGGCAATATGCTGACTCTCTGTAAACCGCTTAGAGAGGGCTGAAAGCCCTATGAAGCGGTATATAAGTCTACTGCTATTACTATTGCTATTGCTATTGTAAGATGGGGTCTTTCTCAATAGCCTTTGCAAGGTGTCCCACCAGTGGCTAGTGTCCAAAACTGCAGTAGCCTCAATTTACAGTCCTCGACTTACGATCACAATGGAGCCCAAAATTTATGTTGCTAAGTGAGACATTTACTTTTGCCCCATTTTACAACTTTTCTTGGTATATTTCTTAAGTGAATCACTGCAGTGCTAAGTTAGTAACTCCGGTTGTTAAGTGAATCTGTCTTCCTCATGGATTTTGCTTGTCAGATGGCAGAAGGGAAAATCACGTGGCATTGCAACCGTCATAAATATGAAACAGTTGTCAAGCATCAGAATGTAAATCATGTGACTGTGGGGATGGTGCAAAATGGCCTTAAGTCGCTTTTTTTCAGTGCCATTGTAACTTGAAATGGTCACTAAATGAACTGTTGTAAGTGGAGGACTACCTGTGTCATAAAACGTGGCTTCATGTAAGAGAGAGGGGAAGGAGTCAAACAGGGAATTAGTCCTGCATTTGGATTCCACAGTCCATCTGCAATGCGGCATCTTTTAATGAAATACAGGTCCTCGACTTACAACCACCATTAAACCCCAAATGCCCATTGCTAAGCAAGGCAGTTGTTCAGTGCGTTTTGCCCCAGTTTACAACCTTTCTTGCCCCAGTTGTTAAGTGAATCAGTGCAGTTGTTAAGTTAGTGACACTGTTGTTAAGTGAATCTTTCAATAAATTTGAAAGTAGATAAGAGGGTCGGTTAAACTGGCCTCTACTGCAATGAGTTGAAACTTCCAATCTGTAATTGCAAAGAAAGGATTATTGTTTAACCTCTGAAATAGCTTTTTGCAAGATGAGAAAATCAAACATTAAACTGAAATAAATGTAAGTCATGCACAGTTCTTTGTGGCAACCCCTGAGATATTGGAACACTGCTATCATGTCTCCCCTAGTCCTTCTTTTCATTAAACTAGACATATCCAGTTCCTGCAACCGTCCTTCATATGTTTTAGCCTCCAGTCCCCTAATCGTCTTTGTTGCTCTTCTCTGCACTCTTTCTGAAAAAGGGTTGAACTAGTTGCCTTCCAACTCTGTTACTTTTAACCTGTTAATCTGAATGTTGATTGTGTGAATCTTGGGGGAAACGGTCATAGTTCATTTCTTTTCAGTGTCGTTGTCGCTTCAAACAGTCACTAAATGAATGGTTGTAAGTCGAGGACTACCAGGTGTCTGCACCTGTCCCCTTCACCTACTTTCTGTTCTCCATGCCATCCTTCTCTCATTTCACCTCCCACTCTGTTCTTTTCCGAGAATCTAAATGGGCTAAAGGAAAAACCAGTCTGAACAAATGTTTTCTGAGGAGCCAAGGGGATTTCCCCAAAAGTGTAAGAAAAAAGCCTTTCAAAGTATAATTGCATTTTTAATTTTCAGGGGTGTAACTCCATTCCAACAGGGCGCACCCAGGCTTATGTTGTATGCCTTTCCCAAAGTCAAACTAGTTCCCATTCAGCCACTAAATTGCTCGTTTCCATTCGATTTGTCTTCCTTGGCGGAACAAAAGACAGATAGTCCTCAAGTTACATTTCATTTCAAAATGCACAGGTACAGTATAGGTGGTACCTTGCTCAACAGTAGTAACTGTGAGAGGGATCTTGGAGTCCTAGTGGACAACCATTTAAATGTGAGCCAGCTGTGTGCAGCAGCTGCCAAAAAAGCCAATACAGTTCTAGGCTACATAAACAGAGGGATAGAATCAAGATCACATGAAGTGTTAATACCACTTTATAATGCCTTGGTAATACTGCATTCAGTTTTGGTTGCCACGATGTAGAAAAGATGTGAAGACTCTAGAAAGAGCGCAGAGAAGAGCAACAAAGATGACTCGGGGACTGGAGGCTAAAACAAATGAAGAATGGTAGAGGTCTTCAGGTTTCTAGGTTCTATCAAATCTCAAGACTTAAAATAGGCAACTAACATCAAAAATGTCATCAAAAAAAGTACAGCAAAGAAATGTTCTTTCTGTGCCAACTCAGAAAGTTCAAACTGCCCCAAAAACTGCTGATTCTGTTCTATAGAGAAATTATTGAGTCTTGTCATCTGCACCTCTATAACTGTCTGGTTTGGCTCTGCAACCAAACAAGGCAGACACAGACTTCAAGGGATAATCAGAACTGCAGAAAAAATAGCTGCTGCCAACCTACCTCCCATTGAGGACCTGTAGACTGCGCGAGTCAAAAAGAGGGCTGTGAAAATATTTACAGACCCCTCACATCCTAGACATAAATGGTTTCAACTTCTACCCTCATAACGATGGTATACCAGAAGAACTAGGAAAACTGGGCAACTAACTTACAAACAACAGTGATTCACTTAACAACTGTGGAACGAAAGGTCATAAAATGGGGCAAAACTCACTTAACAAATGTCTCTCTTAACAGAAATTTTGGGCTCAATTGTGGCCGTAGGGATCCCGATTGCTTATTTGTACCCTGTGACTATCATTAAGTGTTGCACCATTCTTGACGGATGTATCTTGTCTTTTTATGCACACTGAGAGCATCTGCACCAAAGACAAATTCCTTGTGTGTCCAATCACACTTGGCCAATAAAGAATTCTGAGATTCTGAGACTTCTGTATTTAGAAATACAGAAGGTTGCGTACAAGGCATGTATACATACTGAACAGGTGTGGGTTCCTGCCGCCATTACTACCCGTACGGCGCCTGAAAATATTTGCATGCACGCGCTTGCTTTGCTCATGTGCACGCCGAACAGACGCTGTGCGCGTGTGCGCATCTGCACTAAAAACAGTCTGCCCATGCGCACAACATTTAAAAGGGGGGCAAAAATAACATTTTTTTCAATGAAGATTGTTCTGCGCATGTACAGAACAGGAAATCAAGATGGCACCACCAAGGATAGAACCAGTACAGTCACATGTCCACTAGCGTTACTACTTACCGTATTTTCTCAGAGTATAAGATGCACCTTTTTCCCCCTCAAAAAAGAGGGTGAAAATCTGGGTGTGTTTTATACACTGAATACAGCATTTTTGGCCTCCTGAAACTCCGCCCCATTTTCAAAAATGGGCGTTTATAGCCTTTAGGAGGCTCCCAGAGTGCTCCTGGGGGCTGGGGAGGGCAAAAGCGTTTTTTGCTCGTTTTTGCCCCCTCCTGGCCCCCAGGAGCACTCTACAAGCCTCCTAAAGGCTATGCATGCCATTTTTTTTTTGACAAAAAACAGTCCTGTTTTCACACAAAAAAGGCCGTTTTGGGGAGGCCTGCAGATTGCAAAACCTTTTTTTAATTTGCCTCTTGGTGTGTCCTATGCTCCATTATATTCTGAAAAATATGGTATTTGACCGAACCAAACCATAACAGCAGGAACCCACCTCTGATACTTGTATATATGAATTGGATTTGGATTTGGATTTATTGGATTTATATGCTGCCCTTCTCCCAAGGACTCAGGGCGGTGTACAACATTAAAAAATCACATATTATAAAAGTTATTAAAAAAATTAAATAGAATATATGCCACTCATATCACAATTTGCCAAAAGATCTCTGGACTGTTAATGTGCTTCAAACTAGGAAAAATGTTGGTTTGGTAGTTTAAATCATGGCCGGCAGGCTAAAGATAGTCCTCAACTTACAACAGTTCATTTAGTGACCATTTGAAGTTACAACAACACTAAAAAAAGCGACCCATGACCATTTTTCACACTTAAGACTGTTGCAACATCCCCAGGGTCATGTGATCAAAATTCAGAGGCTTGGCAACTGACTCATATTTATAATGGTTGCCATACCATGTCCCAGGGCCACCTGATCACCTACTGACAAGTAAACCCAATAAGGAAACCAGCTTCACTTTACAACCGTGTCACTAATTTTAACAACAGCCGTGATTCATTTAACAACTATGGCAAGAGGAGTCATAAAATGGGGCAAAACTCACATAAGCAATGTCTCACTTAGCAATCAAAATTTTGGCCACGATTGTGGTTGTAAGTGGAGGACTGCCTACACTAAAGAAAATGGCAAAACAGTTGCCATTCTAATGGAAAGAAAACTTTGCTGGAAAGTTGTGTGATCTGCCTCTGAAACAGAGGTAGTTATGCCACTGGGAACTCGTTATGAAGGTAAAAACAGAAAATGAAAACTGTGGATTAATGTTAACATTTATGAAGACAAATAACATTAAAAATTAAGTTCCATAAACTTATTATAGATGGTGAAGAAGCAAAGTTCAAAAATAGGTTTGGGTTCTCAGGAGAATGAAGGAGGGAAGAAAGGAAAGAAGGAAAGAAGGAAAAAATGGTGAAGAAACAAAGGTCTAAAATAGGTTTGGGTTGTCAGGAAAATGAATGAATGAATGAATGAATGAATGAAGGAAGGAAGGAAGGAAGGAAGGAAGGAAGGAAGGAAGGAAGGAGGAAAGAAGGAAAAAATGGTGAAGAAACAAAGGTCTAAAATAGATTTTGGTTGTTGGGAGAAAAAGAAAGGAAGGAAGGAAGGAAGGAAGGAAGGAAGGAAGGAAGGAAGGAAGGACAAGCAAAAAAAAAGATAAGCAAGTATGAAAATTAAAATAGACTTGTAAAGGATTTTTAAGACCCCAGAAATCAAATTTGTTACATAAATGTTTTTTTCCCCATTGAATATGGAAAGCTGGACTTTGAAACAGGGATCAAGAGAGAGGCTTTTGAAATAAAGATCTGAAGAGGGTTACCAGGATCATCTGTGAATTGCAAAAAGAACTATCCAATTTTTCTTGGACCAAGCAAAGATTGACTGCTGGTTATGATCAATAATCAGATCGCTGTTGCACGTGATAGGTATTGAGCTATTGAGCTTTTTTTTTTTTTAAACTATGCCTCATAAGGTTAAGGGAAGTAGAACAAAGACAACAGACAGGGTGGATGGGGCTGATGAAATAATAAAACTATCAGAAGAACCTGGAGGAAGATTGTGATGACAGGCATCGAACTGCAACCTTGCTTCGCAAACTTTGGCAAACTCTAAGATGGATGGACTTCAACTCAGTCGGGCTGGAGAATTCTGGGAGTTGAAGTCCACCCACCTTAGAATTTGTCAAGATTGGAAAACCCTCTTAGACAGAAGGTTCAAAGGTGGAGGAGAAACCCATCTGAGGAGGCTTTGGGTGATCAGTTATGACTCTCTGGTCCGAGAAAGGGATGACCCAAGCCAAGCATCATTCTCTTCCTCCTTGTAAGAAGAAGTGTCAGGATGGGGGCGTGAGGAAGGAAATTCAGATGTAAGAGCCTGATGGACAACTATGAAAAGAGAAAGAGCTGAGGAGCTTGCTAAAAAGAGAACTTATCTACCTGTTTGTTTGTCAAACATGTACGAGATAACAGGTGTTAAGTATAAATATGGACATGAACACAGGAAATGAGTATAAATTGAAGGGGTACAGTAGGACAGGGTGCACACCCGCCTTTTACAGACTTCTTAGGAAAGGGATGGGGTCCATGCTAGACAGTTTAAGGTTAAATTCACGGGGGCTTGAAGATTTAACAAGTCAGGTAGAGCATTCCAGGCAGTGACCACTCTGTTGCTGAAGTCGTATTTTCTGCAATCGAGTTGGAGAGGTTTACCTTTAGTTTGTATCTATTGTTTGCCCATGTATGATTGAGGTTGAAGCTGAAGTAGTCATTGACAGGTAGGACATTGTAGCAGACAATTTCATGCCTGGTGGCATAAGGTATTCTGTTGTGAGCAGAGGAGTGGAGGATTCTTCTCATGAAATACCTCTGGTTCACCTCTGGACTCGCTTGATTGTATTAATGTCTGACATACAGTGTGGATTCCAGAGAAAGGAGCTATATTCAAGAGTTTGCAGTACAATGAAGTCACTTAGATGACTTCAGTCTGGCTTCACTCTTTGCCCTAGCTATCACCCTTCCGCATACTGAATTACAACCGTCTGGACTTCCTGGTATTTTTATTACTTAACCCCTGGCGTCTCAGAAGTAATTAATGGATTCAGGTCATCCGGCAACTCAAGGTAGATTTCATAAATAAATAAATTCCCTTCCCACCCACCTTCCTAGGAACTATTCTGACATTTACCCAAAGAGCATCAAGTGCAGGTCAAACTTTCTCTGTGATTCAGAGTTTCCATCTAAAGTTTTAGACACAAAGCAGCAGAATTACCAGGATTTTTCTCTCTCTCTGGTTTGGGTTTGTCTGTGTATTTTCAGATAAATACACAATACGCACACACGAAATGAGGCAACGCACGGGTAAAAAAGAGAGGGAGAGAAAAATCAGTACAGGCAGTCCTCGATTTACAACCACAAATGAGTCAAAAATTCCTCACCTAGAAAAAAAAAACCATGTTGCTAAGTGAGAAAGTGCCTCATTTTATGACTTTTCCTGCCACGTTGCTTAAGGGAATCACTGCCCTTGATAACAATTAGTGGCACCGTTGTTAAGTGGATCTGGCTTCCCCATTCACTTTGTTCGTCAAAAGGTCACAAAAAGGAATCACCTGAACCCAGGACTTCACAACCGTCATGAAAATGAAACAGTTGCCAAGACTCCGAATTTAAATCACACGGAGGATCCCGCAACAGTCGTAAGTGTGAAAAAGGGGGACGAGTCACATTTTTCAGTGTTGTTATGACTTCGAATTTGTCTGTGCTATCTTTAAACGAACAATGATTTATTTTTATTTTTCAGCACAATAAGGCATAATGAGTCAGAATGTAGTACCTGGGATTGGACAGGGTTTTATTTCCATCTGTGGCATCTGGGGGAAAAAAAATCACATTTCATTTGATAGTTTTAATGCACGGGTTGGAAATCAAAGCTAAACATAACCAGCCGGTCTCGTCTGCCCATCCTGCTCCCTTTTAATATCTTGAGCCTGGCTATAATTAACTTTGCAAGTTAGCATCAAAGCTGATGGTCAGCATACCGGAGAGGTCATGCCATAGCTACGGATACCACGGAGGCCCAAGAAGGACCCCCCCCGTCTCAGCAGACACAGGTGAGAGATTTGGGCTAGGGATCCCCCGGGGAGTAGCTCTGGCAACGCGGAAGGGCGATGGGCTTAAGGGTCATGTGCCATTCGTGCGTTTGGCAAGTCTTCTGTGGGATTTGCATGTCCTCCCTGTTACTTCAGGATTAGGCAGACCTCATCATAATTACAGCTCAGATATGATTCTCCTTTAAGAACCAATGGAAAATGATAAGCCTTGTGAATATAAAGCCACATCCCCAGACAGGTTCGTAGACTACCTGAGATCACGCTGAGACATAGTGTGACTCACGAAAGTTGGGGCTCAAGACGTTGCACGAACCCAAACCCCTGTGGTTTGTCAACAGCTTATTGTGGTTAGCATGCGATGCAAAGTTAACTGTGACTTACAAAACAAAACAGGGCTGAACATTTTGGTTGGATCACTCAGAACAAAATGGAATTGTATTCATGACCTGGGAGGAAACACCGAGAAAACAATTATTGCCAGAAATTAGGAGGGGACTCTTAACTTACCATTGTTTAATAGGGGAGTATTAGTCCCTATTTTAAATATATATTGAATCCCAGGGACACGATGGCTCAGTGGCTAAGATGCTGAGCTTGTCGATCAGATAGGTTGGCAGTTCGGCGGTTCGAATCCCTAGCGCCAAGTAACTAAGTAAGCTCCCATTACTTGTCCCAGCTTCTGCTAACCTAGCAGTTTGAAAGCATGTAAAGATGCAAGTAGAAAAATAGGAACCACCTTTGATGGGAAGGTAACAGCGTTCCATGCCCCTTTGGCATTTAGTCATGCTGGTTACATGACCACAGAGACGTCTTCGGACAGCGCTGGCTCTCCGGCGTTGAAATGAGGAGTCGGGAATGACAAGCACATATGTGCGAGGGAAACCTTTACCTTATTAATCCCTGATTGGGATCACAGAACCGCAACCACAACATATCCTTTTCCAATTAAAACACACACAACCATGCTCATTTCCATTATGAATTGGTTATGTAGGGTTTTTTTGGGGGGTGGGTGGGGGAAGAGAACATATTAAACTATTCTGGAAAATTGTGTATTTGTAAATTTTTCACGAACTACCAATCAGTTCTAGGAGTCAGTATATGATATTTAACATTTTCTAAAGAGTAAAAAAAAGTGTGATGTTCATCCTACAAACAACTACCGTATTTTTCAGAATATAAGACACACCGGAATATAAGCCACACCACGATTGAAGAGGTAAATTTTTAAAAAAAGTTTTTGCACTCTGCAGGCCTCCCAAACCTTCTTCATGCCTCATTTTTTGCAAAAAGAAAAAAAAAGCATGCAGAGCTTTGGGAGACTTCTAGAGTGCTCCTGTGGGCTGTCTCCCCCCCCCCAAATGAGCAAAAACAGCCCATTTTTGCTCATTTTTGCCCTCCCCAGCCCACAGGACCATTTTGCAAGCTTCCCAAATCCTCTGCAGATCCATTTTTGCAAAAACGACGGGGTTTTGGTAGGCCAAAAATATTGTATTCAGTATATAAGGTGCACCCAGATTTTCACCCTCTTTTTTGGGGGGGAAAAGGTGCATCTTATACTCTGAAAAATACGCTACTTTGCGTGCTGGATTTTTAATGACTTGAGGGCAGTCCAGAAAGTTCTAGACTTGCACCCATTGGTTTAGTGACAATTTGAAATTACAACTGCGCTGAAAAACATGACTTATGACTGTTTTTCTCACTTACGACCACTGCGGCATCCCCATGGTCACATGATCAAAATTTGGATGCTTGACAACTGGCATGTTATTTATGACAGTGGTAGTTCCCAGGGTCATATGATCACTTTTTGTGGCTTTCGGACAATCGGAATCAGCGCGGAAGCCAGATTCACTTAACAACTGTGGCAAGAAAGGTCATAAAGTGAGGCAAAATCCGTGTAACAACTGTCTTGCTTAACAACAGAAACTTTGGGCTCAGTTGTAGTCTTAAGTCAAGGACCTATATGTATTTAAACATTCTGCGATGTTCCTGCATTGTCTTTCATGTTACAATTTTTTTATTTGTTTTATTATATGAAATACAAAGAAAATAAAAATAGGAAATTAAGGGAAGGAAAAGGGGGTGTGAGATACAAGGGGAACAAGAAAAAAAAAACAGAAAAAAAGACCTTGACTTCGGAGTCTTCTTAGCACAGTACAAGATAAAAACATTCCAACCTCAACCCTTTCCTTTTACACCATAAAATATAACTACCCATTTCTATAGCAACAAATCTTTCTGATCAACAAAATCAAAGTCAAAGTTTCGGGGGTGGGGGTGGGGTGTTTCCATCACAAGCACAAAATCCAGAAGTGATATCCAAATGGGAATATATTTTTCTCTTTCAATAAAGGAATGAGTTTAATCATTCCTGCTTTGTCTTCCTTGCTATGGAAATAGTATTTCTATCTTTGTGCATCGTCACCATTTTTATTAACGAGATTCATTGTAATCTTTCAGATTCTTTGACCTTACTGAAGAAAAACAATGACTTTTTAATTCACCCTTTTTCTCAGGTTCTAAACACTTTTTAGCACTTTTTTTTTTAAGTCAAAGCTTTTTGATGCATCTTTTTCATTGACTTCTTTACCATACAAGCTTTAAACTTCAGTATTACATTTAGAGCCCTTTATAGTTTTCCAGTGGGATGTGGTGGCTCGGTGGCTAAGATGCTGAGCTTGTCGATCAGAAAGGTCGCCAGCTCGGCGGTTCGAATCCTTAGAGCCACGTAACCGAGTGAGCTCCCGTTACTTGTCCCAGCTTCTGCCAACCTAGCAGTTAAAAAGCATGCAAAAAAGCAAGTAGAAAAATAGGGAACCACCTTTGGTGGGAAGGTAACAGCGTTCCATGCACCTTCGCCGTTTTAGTCATGCCGGCCAAATGACCACCGAGACATCTTCAGACAGTGCTGGTTCTTTGGCTTAGAAATGGAGATAAACACCACCCCCTAGAGTCGGGAACGACTAGTATTCATGTGCGAGGGCAACCTTTATCTTTACTATAGTTTTCCATGCTTTCACTGGATCATAAGAAGCAATCAATCACAGTTTGTGGGGAGGAGAACTTTAACTTGATGATGTGATGATGATGATGATGATGATGATGATGATGATGATGATGATGATGATTTTTTAGGGTCAACCAAAAGAAAACAACACAAAAAGCTTCTGGTTCTCCCAAATCTACTAGTTGAGATTTTATTAAAAAGAAACAGATAGAGTAAGATTTTTGACGTTGCTTCTCTGATGAATGAGTGCTAAGAGTCATTTTAGTTAGATTGGTTATTATGTAGTACTAATACAGGGATCACCCAGCTGTGAATTAGATTTCCCCCCCCTCTCGGGAGGAAGGAAGTAGAGAATGGAGGGATGAAGGAAAGGAAAGGAGTGGAGGGTAGAAGAGAGAGGAAGAGAAGGAGAGAAAGTAGGAGAGGAAGAAGAAGTGTGGAGAAGTAAGGGAAGAAGAAAGAGGTAAGGGAAGGTGGGTAGAAGGGAGAGGAAAAAAAGAAGAGGAGGGAGGAAGAGAAAGAAAGAGAAGGAGAGAAGGTAGGAAGGAGAAGAAAAAGGGTAGGAGTAGGGAAGAGGTAAGGGAAGGAAGAAGGGGATGGAGACGAGGAAGGAAGGAAGTAGAGAAGGAAGGGAGGGAGAAAAGAAAAGGAGAAAACAAGGTGGTGTCTTAGCAGGTGCGAAGGATGGTAAACAAAGCATTTTAAACTATACCTTATAACCTTCCAAATGGAATAATAATAATATAAGAGTGTCAAAGAAAAAGAATAATTATGTGAATGTATATCTATAATTTGTATGTAAGAGAATAAATGACAGTAAAAATATAAAGCATAACATAGGTAAATAATATTTGGTCATAAGTAGCTAAGTTTAAATAAATAAACAAATGTACATAAAAATGGATAACGAATAAGGAGATTATGAATGAAAGATAGAAATGTATAGTAGGGAAAACACTAACTGCAAAGAAACCGATTCGGAACTGCGGTATGATATACGATGGAACGTATTGTTCCTATGTTGTTTTTAAGTTATGTGTTTGTGTTGATGTGCTTATGTGTTTAAAATAAAATAAAAAATTTATCACAGATTCCCCCCCCCCCCCTCTCACAACTATCTTCTTTTCAATAAAGGATGACCTGCGTGGACAGAGCCCCAGAGGTGATGGAAACGCCAACAGAACAACAGCTGGAACTGTGGAGCGAGGGCCACGCAGAAGGATTTTTCACTGCAGCTCTCCACCTGAGGGGACAGGACCTCCTGGTGGATACGACTGTGACTTTACGTCAAAGGGACTACAAAGCCCACGGCATCCTTCTGGCTGCAGTCAGCTCTGTCTTTCTGCAGCGTTTGGAACGTGGTATGCAGGAAGGGATGAATCTGGATGGTGTGGCCACGCCATCTGGCTGGGAGGCCGTTTTGAATTTTGCCTACACGGGAGAGCTAGAGCCCACCCCAGTCACAGCTGGAGAAATCCTAGACGCAGCTGAGGCCCTGGGTGTCCCTCGTGTGGCTGAAATATGCAAGGCCGTGTTACTAGGGACAGAGAATGAGGAGAGACTGAGTCCAGGGGAAGAGAAATGGAAGACGCTACGGAGACTAGAAGAGATGTACAGTGAAGGGATTGGTTGGGACACGGAACTTAAAGCTGAAGGAGATACATTTCGAGGTATGGGGCATGTCTAGTTTAATGGGAAAAAAGGAGACTAGGGTGATATGATAGTAGTGTTCCAAAATCTAAGGGGCTGCCATAGAGCCAAGGTGGCGCAGTGGTTAAAAGCAGCACTGCAGGCTACTGCTAGATCAGCAGGTCAGTGGTTCAAATCTCACCGGCTCAGGGTTGACTCAGCCTTCCATCCTTCCGAGGTGGGTAAAATGAGGACCCAGATTGTTGGGGGCAATATGCTGACTCTCTGTAAACCGCTTAGAGAGGCCTGAGAGGCCTATGAAGCGGTATATAAGTCTACTGCTATATAAAGAAGGAGGAGAAATCAACCTATCTTCTAAAGCAGTGGTCTCCAACCTTGGCAACTTTAAGATCTGTGGACTTCAATTCCCAGAGTTCCTCAGCCAGCAGCCACCTTTGGTGGGAAGGTTCCGTGCCCCTCAGCTGCTGGCTGAGGAACTCTGGGAATTGAAGTCCACAGGTCTTAAAGTTGCCAAGGTTGGAGACCACTGTTCTAAAGCACCTGAAGGCAGAAAAAGAAGCAACTAATTAAGGAGAGAAACAACTAGAATTAAGGAGAAATTTCCTGACAGTTAGAACAATTGATCAGTGGAACGACTTGCCTCCAGAAGTTGTGGGGACTCCAACATTGGAGGTTTTAAAGAAGAGATTGGATAACAATTTGTCTGAAATGTTATAGGGCAATGATGGCTAACATTCTTGTCCTTGCATGCCGAAAGTGTGCGTGCATGCGCGATAGCCCCCTTGCATCCCCACCCACCTCTGTGCATGCATGCACAACCCCCCCTCCCGGTGCCCCCTTTTGGGCCTAGCAGGCCTCCTTGGAGCCTCCTGGGACCAAAAATAGGGTGTTGGAAGTGTGCAAAACCCCCGCCCCCCCCCTTTTGGCCTAGCGGGCCTCCCTAAAGCCTCTTGGGACTAAAAATGGTGTGTGGGGGGGTGCCGCTTCCCTCGCACTCTCCCCTGCCTTCTACACATGTGCATGTGAACCCCCCACTCCCATGGGTGGGTGTGCACGCTTCTCCTGCATGCACAGCAAAGACCTGGACGGCGGGAGGGACATGTGCAGTGGAGCTGAGCTGGGGCAATGGCTCGCGTGCCGACAGAGAGGCCTCCACGTGCCATCATGGTTATAGGGTTTCCTGCTTGAGCAGGGGTCAGAGAATAAGACCTTCAAGGTCTCTTCCAACTCTGTTATTCTGCGGCGAAGTTGATACTAGGGAAGCAAAAAATTAAGAGTGCATGGCATCAGTGGGTTGGGAAGAACTGGGAGAACTCTAGATTTTGGGGTAGGAATTGCCTCAGAGTTAGGGAACTATGATCTGTGGCCAAATCTCTCAATTTCCTGATCTCATCTTCTCTACTTTCAGTTCACCGCTTGGCCTTGGCTTGTGGCTGTGAGTTCTTCCATGGTATGTTTACCAGCGGCATGAAGGAAGCTCAACAGGCCAAGGTTCCCCTTTGCACCCAGTTCACCGCAGCTGACCTGGGGCTGATCATCTCCTTCGCTTACTCAGGAGTGTTGAGAGGTGGGTGGGATTATATATTCGAAGCTGCGCAAGCTGCTCTTCAATATCAAGTCTCTGGCATCTTGGACCTCTGTCTGGATCTGTTCCGCTACAAGCTCACTCCAGAAACCTGTCTGGATGTTCTCTCTTTTGCCCGAGCTTACGGCCTACCCGATATTGAAAACACTGCGGAGAAGTTTATATTAAACAGCTTTGTTCGTGTCACGAAAACGGCAAAGTTCCTAGATCTTCCCATAAATCAGCTGGTGGACTTCCTTAGTTCTGATTCACTCTACATCCTCAATGAACTGGAAGCTTTCCAAGGAGCCGTCCGCTGGTTGACTTCTGACTGGGCCGGGCGGATGAACTGTGCCGAGAAAGTGTTGCACTGCATCAGATTTCCACTGATGTCCAACCGAGAACTCAAACAGGTGAGGAAAGAAGAGATGATGGCCGACCCTGGTCGCCTCTACAACCTCATGGTTCAATCCTTAGCTAGCATCCCACCAGGTCCTTCCAAGATGGAGCAACTTCCTTGCCGGGTGAGATATCCAGAGAAGGTCATTGTGATTAGCGGAGGAGATACTTTGACCAAAAACATGGCTACTCGCAGCCCTTGCCAGGATTTCTGGTTCACCCACCGCTTTCTTAACGGCATCGGCTTGGTCAAACAAGTGGAGTGGCGTCGTCTTGGTTACCTCCCAGAGAAACCGCGATTCCGGCACGCCGTAGTGGTCAAGGACAATAAGATGTACCTCTTTGGGGGAAAGCATTATTATGGTGTCAGGGATACCATGTGTTCAGTGTTCAGGTGAGTTGGAAGACTTACTAGTTGAAGATGAGAACTGGGAAGGAAGGAGAGAACAGATGCGGTCCTATTCCATGAAGACACTTTTGAGTAAGAGTGGGAAGAGGTCAGGTTTGATGTTTTAATGAAACATCCTATGGTGGTATGAGGGAGGGAAATAAATGAATCAGAGGTGGGTTCCTATCAGTTCGCACCTTTTCGGTAGAACCGGTTCGTCAAATCTACCGAACCGGTTAGAAGAGGTTCCACCAGTGGACCCGGAAAGCAGGCCACACCTACAGAAGAGGTTCCAAACTTTTTTGAAAGCCACCACTGGTCCTTGGATATGATTATTCTACACTATCATGCTCATATTTATAAAACTCAGTGCCTCTGTGAAAGGTAAGGATGACTATTGCGTTTGTGGTGCAATCAGAACATTGCGTGTGTTGAAGTTGTTTTAACGCAAACCAAGGATGCCTTTTAAGAAACAAGTTTACATCATATTCTTATGCATGCCAGTGCTGAGTGCAAGGTAATTTAAGGTGGTTCTGACAAGTGTCGTCGGCATCTTCATATCCAGTCACATGGGCGGCAAGCCACTCCCATCGGGTCACATGTGTGGCAAGCCACTCCCACAAAGTACGCCACACCCACAGAATAGGTTCGAACAATTTTTGAAACCCACCACTGAAGTGAATGCTGGAAACAACCAGCATTCCTGTTAAGGTATCTGAAACCACAGCAGAGGATAGCTGAAAAGTCTTTATCTGGTTCTCTCCAGTGATTGGGAACACTGGTTGGAAGCTCATCATAGGCCACATTCATGATGAAGCCAGTGAACTAGCAACATGTCTATAGAGATTCTCAGTCATTGAGATCATGATTACCATATTTTTCGGAGTATAAGACGCTCCGGAGTATAAGACAAGGTTCTGAAGAGGAATTTTTTTTAAAAAAAATTTGCACTCTGCAAACCCCCCCAAAATGGCCTGTTTTTAGCAAAAACAGGAGGTTTTTTTTCACCAAAAGGGACATGAATAGCCCTTAGGAGGTTTGTAGAGTACTCCTGTAAGGGGGGGAACAAGCAAGAAACATCCCGTTTTACTCAAAAATGGGCCCTTTTTTGTCACAAAGGGCCCAAAAGGGCATGGATAGCCTTTAGGAAGCTTATAGAGTGCTGCTCGGGGCTGGAGGAGGCAAAAAGGGCTGTTTTTTGCTCATTTCTGCCCTCCCCAGCACCAAGGAGCTCTCTAAGAGTTTCCTAGAGGCTATGCACAGCCATTTTGGTGAAGGGAGTGGGGCTTTGGGAGGCAAAAAATGCTGTATTCAGTGTATAAGACGCAGCCAGATTTTCAGCCTCTTTTTTGAGGGAAAAAGGTGTGTCTTATACTCTAAAAAAATACGGTATCTCAAAGATGCTTTTAGAAAAGGGAACTGGAATTCCTTGAAGATGTTTCGCTTCTCATCCAAGAAGCTTCTTCTAGAACTGAATGGATGGATAAAAATTGTTGCTGGTTCACCCAAAGGTGCTTTTTCAAAAGGCAACTGGACTTTGTTTTTCCTTGAAGACGTCTCGCTTCTCATCCAAGAAGACTTTTTCTAGAATTGAAGAAACTTTTTGGATGAGAAGCAAAATGTCTTCAAGGAGAAACCAGAAGTCCAGTTGCCTTTTGAAAAAGCACCTTTGGGTGATCTAGCAACAATTTACATCCATCCATCTCTTGTTCCCAAACTTGGGCCCTTGCTTGGTGCCGAAGCCGATAAGTCACTGGACATAAGGTGTGATACAGAATTATACTTTTATTTTGATACCAAGATATAAGGACCCTGGTTTGAAAAGCTAACCAAGGGCCAAGATTAGGATCTTATAGCAGTTTTTATAGTCAAGGGATGGTCACATTCAACCCTTTGCCCTTCCCCTAATAATGCATTGCATAACAGATAATATTGATTGGTTATTTGGATTTCAGCCCCGCCTAAACCCTTATGCTTATTATGTTAAATATCTAAATGTCAGTCATCTGTTTTTCATTCCAGGTCACGGGTATCTTGCAAATGTGCCAGCTATGTAGGTTTTGGGGTTTTTCTTATAAGCGAGCTACTCTTGTTCCTAATATCCTGGCTAGTGGTTTTAAGGTGCTAACTTCTGTCTCGCTGTAAATGTGCACCCCCCCTCCTAAAACAGAGCAGAATAAAAGTTTTATCTGAGGCAGCTCCCCTGCGACACCCCCTCTTCTGCAGAGAAAAGTAAAAGCTGTTTAAAACTTTTGTTTGAGGTAGCAACCACCCCACCACTGCCCGCCCTCTCTCTTCAGTGAGAGAGACACACGAAAGGAGCAAAGCTCTTGATTGTCAAGGCGAAGAAACGAAGACAAGAGAAAATGTTTTATCAAAATTCATAATCCTCACTCTTATGTCTATTCCATCCACACCTGGGTCCTATCGCCACATATGACCTTTCCTCTGATCCCAAGGGCCTCATTGGTACATACATTCCATCATCCCATCCATCCATCCATGTTATATGAGAAGTTGGGATCCTTATCATCAGGAGCTTGGCCATCTGTCAACTTCTAATCCTCCCCCCACCACACATACACAGTGTTCAGAAAAAAATAGAGTAAAATCCACAGTGCTCAGAATAGGGAAGAGACTTATTCCTAACTCCCCAGAGTACTTCAGAAGTTGTTCTCTAGGCTTCTGCCTGTGTATCCTAAGGCCAGAAGAGAGAATTGATCCACTGATCTGATTTTGTTCTACATTGACTGATTTGGTTAAATAACTTTCCCAACAACATTGGATATCTATCCAATGCTACTTTAGGGTATGTGACCCCATCTTTGAAACAACAGGCTTTCTGTGTTTCCATAACATGTCTCTCCTTTATATTAGCTAGCTAAATATGTTGTGGAAACCAAAACAAAGTCTGATATATCCCAGAAGGTTTTAAGAAGGTCCAGGAGGGATTGTGGCTTCTCAGTCCTCTTGCAAACACTAATTAGCCAGCTTTCTACATATGGGCTCTGCAGCTGAGAAATAAGAAACTAGAATGTCCGTAGTTAGACTTTCTTAACCAAGAGGAACATATGTGAGACATGGACTGTCCAGGAATAAGGACCTTTCATAACCATCTGGGAGACAGAGTTAACAAAATAACAGTTAGAAGGGACCTTGGAGGGCTTCTAGTCCAACCCTCTGCTCAAGCAGGAAACCCTATATCATTTTAGACAAATGGTTAACCAACCTCTTCTTTAAAAACTCCAGTGTTGGAACACCCACGACTTCTGGAGGCAAGTTGTTCCACTAATTAATTCACCCCTGATTGTGGCATTATTTCCACAAAGAATCCTTATTCCTCCTTTTGCAGGTTTGATCCACTTTGCGGGAGCTGGGAGCGACTAGCCGACATGACCAATTGCCGGAGCTATTTCCCTGCAGTTTTCCTGCATGGTTTCTTCTACGCCCTTGGGGGGAGCTCCAATGAGGTCTATTGCCTGGATTCTGTGGAGTGCTATGAACCTCAGAGCAACACATGGAGGTAGGAGGTTGTGGAGACTTCAGCTGAAGTGCTAGGCCGAGGTCTGGAGGCTGTGCATTGCAAAGGATACAGGTAGTCCTCAACTTACAACCCTTCATTTAGTCAAGCGCCAGAGAATTCAGGAGATCCGGGAAGTTCAAATACCGTATTTTTTTGGAGTATAAGATGCACTCTTTTCCTCCTTAAAAGAGTGTGGAAATGTTGGTGCATCTTATACACCAAAAACAGCCATTTTTGGCCTCCTGAAACCCCACCCTCGCATCCCATTCTTTCCTCCCTGCCGCCCCCGAAGCACTCCGCAGGATTCAGCAGGGCTGGGGGAAGCGAAAAAAAATGCCCCCATTTTGGTGAAAATGAGCTCCATTTTTCCTTACTTACCTCTTCAAAATCTTGGTGTGTCTTACAGTCCGAAAAATATGGTAGGTATAAAGATTTATTGTAAGATTAAGCTCTCTACAAGAATCTCATCTACTAACAGTTAAAGCAATTTGGAGGTTAAAAAAAAGAATTAATGGCGGGATGGATTTAGAACTGGGAATGAAGGGATTCCTGACTGATGACACATTTGACTCCCCCTCCCTTTGTCATTTCCTATACCTTGAAAGGTACAATAGGGCTGAAAAAAGTGACTTATGTTTCTTTTTCACATTTGCAACGGTTGCGCCATCTCCATGGTTACATGAGCACACTTGGCAATTGGATCATATTTATGACGGTTGCAGTAATCATGTGATTACCTTTGGCAACATTCTGACAAGCAAACCCAATGGGGAAATCCAGATTTACCTAACAACCGTATTACTAACAACCGTATTACTAAAACTGCAGTGATTCACTTCACAACTGTGGCAAGGAAGGTTGTAAAATGGGATGAAGTTCACTTAACAACTGATTTGCTAACAATGGAAATTTTGAGCTAAATTTTGGTCACAAGTCGAAGATTCCCTATAAACCTGAAGGGGCGTGATTTCAGAAGGCAACCCAAATATCTGTTTTTCATAAATAATTTGTTGGGTTTTGACAGGCTAGCTAAACATCACATTCTACACTCCAGCAAAGGAGTTTTACTTTCATATCCCTAATTTTCCTTTACACGATAATTCAACCGTTAAACATGCTGGAAAGCTAGCAGCCTGGGTTTGAGACCCAAACACTGTGGAACAGGGTGAGTTCCCATTGCTCGCTCTAGCTCCTGCCCACCTAGCGTTTGAAAGCATACAAAAATTAGTACCATATTTTTCGGACTATAAGACGCACTGGAGTATAAGACACACCAAGATTTTGAAGAGCTAAATTAAAAAAAAAAGGTTTTTACATTCTGCAGGCCTCCCAAACCCTCTGCAGACATTGCTTTTTGTGAAAAATGGGACATGCAGAGAGTTTGAGAGGCCTTTAAAGTGTTCCTGGGGGTTGGAGGAAGGGCAAAAAAGAGCAAACTTTTTTTTTGGCAAAAATCGCCACATTTTTTTCAAAAAAAAAAAACCAGGGCATGCATAGGCTTTGGGAGGCTTGTAGAGTGCTCCTGGAGGCTAGGGGGCAAAAAATGAGCAAAAAACGGGGCGTTTGTTGCTCGTTTTTGCCCTCCTAAGCTCCCAGGAGCACTTTGCAGGCCTCCCAAACTCTCTTCACCTCCATTTTTGCGAAGGGGGTGGGATTTGGGAAGGCCAAAAATGCTCTATTCAGTGTAAAGAAGCACCCAGATTTTCACCTTCTTGGGGGGGGGGGGGAGGTGCATCTTATACTCCAAATAATATGGTAGATTAATAGCTACACCTTTGCTAGGAAGGTAACCGTGTTCTACTTGCCTTTGGCATATAGCCACACTGGCCACATAACCACAGAAAATGTCTTCAGACAACGCAGGCTCCCTCAGCTAAGAAACGGGAATGAGCACCACACCCGCCAGTCGGACGCAACTTGAAAGGAAACATTTACTTTTACTTTACTTTACCTTTATTTACTCCCACCCTTGTTTTATTTCAGGCCTTGCGCACCCTTGCCTACCCCAGTCTGTGGCCATGCAGCTTGTGTCCTGGACGGAGGGATCTATATTACGGGAGGCAGCGACGGCTCGTGCCGCTGTCAATCCTCCATGATTCGGTATCGTCCGGATGGCCCACCTCTCCTCCTGGCCTCCATGCAGGAAGAGCGTGCCGGGCACATCATGGAGGTGCTGGAGGGGCGGATCTACGTGGCTGGAGGTCTGCGATGGCGGGATGGGCACGGGGGCTATGCTGACCAACTGGCCTGCGAGGTGTACAGTCCAGATCAGGACGCGTGGGTCACCTTGTGTCCTCTTCCCCAACCTCATGTCATCGCTGCCTCTGCCATCCTGAACGGAGAGCTGTATGTCCTAGGAGGGTACAGCCACAACACCTATCGAGATACGCATCTCATTCACTGTTACAACCCTTCTCACGACCGTTGGGTCAACCTGGGCACGATGCCCCAGGCTTACGCGGATCTAAAGGCCTGCATCTTAGAAGTGCCCTCCTCTTACAGACAAGGTGAACCATCAATCCCAGATGCCTCCGATTCAGAGGTCCCTCCTGATGCTTCTTCGCTGGATGTGCCCTACCAAAATTCTGGATCCAGCTGTTGAAAGGCTCAAGTATAGCCTATTATTGCAGGTCCTGGATTTGCATGGACGGTCTTCCTTGGTTGATTTTGGGTTGTTTTATGGTGAGGATTAAACAAAGGGAGATGTGGCCTGTTTCATGTATGCTTTGAGTTCTTGGTGAAAAGTCAGTATAAATGCTAATGTTAACAAACGGGTGGTCCTCGACTTATAACCATTCGTCCATTCAAAGTTACAACCACAAAAAGGTGTGTTTTTTTTGGTCAGGTCAACCTGGTCTAGCCAATTATGGGATGGAGCATATTGCTTCACTTTAATTTGTTAATGGAATTAAATAATTATTAATAATTAATGTTAATAATAATATTAGGTAGCTTAATATATCTACCTAATATGCAAGTAGTCCAGGTTTGAATCCCAGAAGAGTATGGCTAGCTGAGGAGAGCTACACAACTTGAAACAGATCTATACTAAAAAGGTAAAGGTTCCCCTCGCACATATGTGCTAGTCGTTCCTGACTCTAGAGGGCGGTGCTCATCTCTGATTCAAAGCCGAAGAGCCAGCGCTGTCCGAAGACGTCTCCATGGTCATGTGGCTTCTAGGACTAAACGCCGAAGGCGCACAGAATGCTGTTACCTTCCCACCAAAGGCGGTCCCTATTTTTCTACTTGCATTTTTACATGCTTCCGAACTGCTAGGTTGGCAGAAGCTGGGACAAGTAACGGGAGCTCACTCAGTTACGTGGCACTAAGGATTCGAACCGCCGAGCTACCAACCTTTCTGATTGGCAAGGTCAGCGTCTTAGCCACTGAGCCACCACTTCCTTTGCAGATCTATGCTAGTCTCCTTTAATTTTGTTTGGTGGCAAAACACGCATTCAATTCAACGTTGAAAAACGTGAGGCAGCCTTGGTCCTTGCACTTACAACCAGTGCAGCATCCTCATGGTTACACAACCAAAATTTGAGTTCATAGCAAGTGACATATACTTATGATAGTTGCAGCATCCCAGGGTCACATGATTGTTATTTGTGACCTTCCCAACTGGCTTTTGACAAGCAAAGTCAATGGGGGAAGCCAAATTTGCTTAAGGAGTGCGTGATTCATTTAACAACTGTGATTCACTTAGCTGTGGCAAAAAAAAAAAAAAAGTTGTAAAATCAGGTGTGACTCACTTCACAATCACCTAGTTTAGCAATGGAAATCCTGGTTCCAATTGTGGTTGTAAGTCAAGGGTTACCTGCAATAATATTATCTTTATTTCTCACTAATAACAATAATAACTTTATTTCCCCCTTAGTTCAAATGAACACTGAAAAACATGTTTATCTGTTTGGAAAAGTAAAGTAACTGGAGAAAAAGCTCTCACTCCCACACGCAGATGTGATTTGTTTACAGCTGGATTTTTGTGTTGGTGAACACAGTTGGATTGTACGGAGACAACTCAAGTGAAAACCATGGAAAAGACAGAAGGATATGAATATATTGGCTGAGGTTCTAGATCCCTTGAGGAGGGTCACATTTCTAAGATAAGGGTCCCACAAATCCTTTGACAGGTAGTGGTTGAGTAAGAGGTCCCAGGCCAGGATGAAAAGCAAAACTAATTTTTATCTCATGTGTGTTGTGATTAAAATTAAATCTAATTAATATTATTCTCGTGTCCTGCTTCTCACCCCCGACTTTCAACAGACTGAGGTAAAGCTACACCAGTTTAATATCTACCTGCTCTATGCTTGATGAAGGCAACCAATTTCTACACGAGAAGCCAGGCAGACAATGCTGCAGTGAATCTCTCCTCACTAACTTCTTAAGAAACTGGCCTCTATTTGCCCCATATTTATTTGTTTGTTTGTTTGTTTGTTTGTTTGTTTGTTTGTCTTGTATGCCACCCACTCCCGGAGGACTCCGGGTGGCTCACAAAGACAAGGGAAAGAGGGGAAAACGAGACAAAGACAACATATTAAAAATAAAACCAACATTCACAATTTCCGTGGAGGTAGATGTTCTCAGACCCCCCCAGCCTGCTGGAACAGCCAGGACTTGGTGGCTTTGCGGAAGGCCGGGAGGGTATAAGGATCCGGATCTCGACAGGGAGCTCATTCCAGAGGGCCGGAGCTGCAACAGAGAAGGCTCTGCCCCGGGGAGCCGCCAGCCGACATTGGCTGGCAGATGGAATCCGGAGGAGACCTAACCTGTGAGATCTAATTGGTCTGAGAGAGGTAATCGGCAGGAGGCGGTCTCTCAGGTACCCAGGTCCGATGCCATAGTATCCATGTAGGATACTTCTAACCATTTTCTCTACATTTGAAAAAAAACTAACCAGGGTCATACTTATATTAACTAATTTTCCATTTTTTTTCCAATTTTAATAGATTGTATGCTGCCCAATCCCGAAGGACTCTGGGTGGCTTACATAAAAACAGTTAAAAAGCATTTTTAAAAAGTTAAAATACAGAACAAAGATGAGTTAGAGAGGCACAGCATACACTCGATCTTAATGGGGCTGAAGATCAATCTAGATCAACGGGCATTTTTATTGCCATAAACAAGAACTGATCTAAGTAACCCCAGAACCTTCAACTATATTCTGGGCTGTGCTACAACAATAACGGTTAAGAATTGTCTGAACTGCAAATATAAATAGTATAATCCAGTATTTCTCAACCTGGGCACCTTTTAAGAGCTGTGGACTTCAACTCCCAAATCCCACAGCCAGCAAACTGGCTAGGGAATCCTGGGAATAGAAGTCCATTCTTCTTAAATGGTAAATGTAAAGGTTCTCCTCGCATATATGTGCTAGTTGTTCCCAACTCTAGGAGGTGGTGCTCATCTCTGTTTCAAAGCCAAAGAGCCAGCGTTGTCCGACGATGTCTCCGTGGTCATGTGGCCGGCATGACTAAACATTGAAGGGGCACGGAATGCTGTTACCTTCCCACCAGAGTGGCTTGCTGCTGGTTCAGCCCGGATTGGCTGAACCGGTAGTAGTGGCAAGAATTGTCATTGTCAGGCATGAGCATGCCTGAAGCGGTAGCGAAAAACTTAGCAACTCACCTCTGCTTCCCACCAAAGTGGTCCCTATTTTTATACTTGCATTTTTACATGCTTTCGAACTGCTAGTTCGGGGACAAGTAACGGGAGCTCACTCCGTTACGCAGCACTAGGATTTCGAACAGCCAAACTGCCGACCTTTCTGATTGACTAGCTCAGTGTTTAAACCATTGAGCCCCCGCGTTCCTGTGCCGTTCTTCTTAAAAGTTGCCAAAGTTGAGAAATACAGTCAGGTATGACTACGAAACTGTTGGTTTGTGAAACTTGTTTGTTGATTAAAAGTGAAAGTGTACAAAATCAAGTTCGGAGGATTTGAAACAAAGGATAATAGGCTTAATGCTGAATTATAAAGTTAGAACTAAGTTTAATAGCCTCAATCCGCATAGCTCAAAATCACAGGTCAGATAGCATGCTACCCGGATAATCTCCAAGATAATAATACTTTAAAAAAAAAATCCGAAAAGAAATTCACACCAAACTACTTCTCTAGGACGTCAAGCAAATTACATGACTCTAAGCTATTAGGGGCCGAACTTGATTCAAACTTCTAATTTAGCAAGATTTCGTAAACAAAAAGAGACTGCCAACCTTACGCTTTAACATAACCAGCAAGCCATCTCAAGTTTTCCCAAAGATGCCTTCCCTTTCAACCAGTCTAGGAGGAAAAAGAAGAGCTGTTTCTGATTTTCTTGCTCCAAATTCTTTTAAGAATATCTGAGGGAATTTTCCCACTTGAGAAAAGTGATTAAAAAAAAAATACCCCCCGCTGTGGAAACGAAACTAAGCCATGTGTCTAAATATTAAAAAAGAAAAACCAAAAACACAAAGGGAGAGAAACAGAAACCCGAATGGAAAACAGCAGAACATTTAAAATACAGCCAGAAAAATCCATCTAATTTATTACCTGATTGAGAAGGATGCGATGCTTTTGTATGGGTGTAAAAATCACTATGGAGAATACGGTGTCCGGGAACAGGAAGCATTAGGGAAATTCTTGATTAAACGTTTGCAGGCTGAGTTGTCTTTGTAATTTCTGAACTCAGTTACTTTTACAATGGGTTTTTGAATTCTGCTAAAAGGCCAGTTAATCTTTTAGCAGTGATTGATAGTTGCTCTGCCCAATCCACCTCCCTAGTCATCCACTTCCACACATCTAACCATGTGTTGATTCCAGGGGTGTTTCTCATCTTAACCACCAGTTTTAAGTGGTCAAGCTCTTGTGCCCACAGGATTAAACAACACATGTGTATTTAAGAAGAATAGGATGTTTCTAGCGTATTTTGAATTCCCAGCATGGGGCCAATAGATCAGACACTGTAGATGGTGCTACTGAGCCATATTCAAATAGGGAAGAGAGGTTTGTAGAAGAAGTTTAGACAGGTAGAAATTCCACAGATAAAGCTCATCCCTCAGGAGAACCTCTCTATACAAGGGACAGCTTCAATGGTTGAGTGATGTATGAAGCAAATAATGCAAATCTCCCTTACTATTAAAAAAAAATGTTTGTAATCATGAATTGTTCCGGTGTCTGGGAAATAGGACTTTTATGATGGTTAATTTCACATTTAAATGAAGCTGCTTTGATGATATGCGGTATTAGTCAAGGACTAAGAGAAAGGAAGGAGGATTCCAAGAACTACCCCAAAAGTTTAAGAGATAAAGGAGATAACAAAAAAAACAATCTAAGGATGACAGGAAGCATATATCGCTACCTGCTATCATCTAAAATGAATGCCATGAACACATTATTGCAGTGGTTCTCAACCTTCCCAATGCCGTGACCATTTAATACAGTTCCTCGTGTTGTGGTGACCCCCCCAACCATAGAGGAGCAGTGTCTCGGTTCCCAAGACCATCAAAAATATGTTTTCCGATGGTCTTAGACGACCCCTGTGAAAGGGTCATTCGACCCCCAGAGGGGTCGCGATCCACAGGTTGAGGACCACTGCATTATTGGCTCCTGTATTTGTAGGCCCTGAAAGTCTTTAGATTTTGATGTCCTGATGGAATGGCAGGATCTAAATCCAACTGAAAGAAAGAAAGAAAAATGAAAGAAGGAAGGAAGGAAGGAAGGAAGGAAGGAAGGAAGGAAGGAAGGAAGGAAGGAAGGAAGGAAGGAAGGAATAAATATGGGTCTTATTAAGGAGAGAAACTTTCCCCAATGCTAAGTCAAAATTCTTTCTACCCATTTTGAATGGGAAACATAAATTGCCTTGGGACATGGATCTTACTTTCCATATCTCTGCCTGTTCCCCAGTCCAGGGTTTGGCAACCTTAAACATTCAAAGAGCCATTTGGATCCGTTTCCCACAGAAAACAAAACACCGGGAGCCACAAAACCTACTGGGGGATCGAAAAGCTCAGTAAATCGTGTGCAAAATATGTTGCACATATTTTGAGCGACAGGGAGTTTCAGCACAGGGATGAAAGAGCCACGTGTTGCGACCCCCACCCCGGTCCCTGCTCTCCCTAGCAAGCAAAGTCTCACAGGTGAGGTCCATTATCCATAATAAAGAAACCATCAGTCAAGAAATATGCTGGATATTAGCATTTGGTACAACAGCCATGAAGGGCTTGGAAAAGATATTGAGATGCCATGATATATCCACAGCTACAAAGACCAGGATCATGCAACAGAGAGTATCCCCGGGACATTGTACAGAAGCGAAAGATGGACCTTGAAGAAACAAGATAGGAATTGTATTTATTTATTTAGCGTTATGGCAAAATACATCAATGCATTTATTTATGTATTGATGTTTCTGTAGCTTGGTGTTGGGAAAGACTTCTGAGAATGGGATGCACAGCCAAGAAAACAAAGAAATGGATCACCGAACAAATCAATTCAGAGTTCTCACTCAAGGCACAAAGGATCAGATTCAAATTATCGTATTCTGGATATATTAATTCAAAGATTTAACTCCCTGGAGAAGGCTCTCGCACTTGAAGGGGGGGGGGGGAGAGGATATGCTGTACAGGCAGTCCTCGATTTAACGTCCACAACTGAGGCTGGAATTTCGGTTGCTAAGTGTGCCTCATTTTACAACCTTTTTCGCCCATTGTTAAGCAAATATCTACAGTTGTTAGATGAATCATATTAAGATTATAAGAGCCGAGGTGGCGCAGTGGTTAGGGTGCAGTACTGCAGCCACTTCAGCTGACTGTTATCTGCAGTTCAGCAGTTCAAATCTCACCGGCTCAAGGTTGACTCAGCCTTCCATCCTTCCGAGGTGGGTGAAATGAGGACCCAGATTGTTGGGGGTGATATGCTGACTCTGTAAACCGTTTAGAGAGGGCTGAAAGCCCTATGAAGCGGTATATAAGTCTAACTGCTATTGCTATCATGAGGTCATTAAACAAACCTAGTTTCCCAGATTGTCCTGGCTTGTCAGATGCCAGCTGGGAAAGTCACAAGTGCTTATTCACACAATCCCCGGGACAGTGCAACTGTCAGAAATACATGGCGAATTTTGTTCACGTGACCTGGGGATGCTCCAATGGTCTGAAGCTTCCAAAAATTTTTTTAAAAAAATAATTTTTATTAAACTGGTTTAAAAAAAAAAGATTATTTTTTTATTGAAATTTCCTTCTGTACAACATTTCTACCTTGGTATACATCCATTGCGAATACACTTCTCCGAACTTATTTCAGTTTATCTTTGTCTATGCATATGATACTATTTTCTAGCTCCTGTGTCTTCTTCATTTTCTCTTTCCTTAATCTTTACACCTGTCCTCTAGCCTTTTGTGCTACTCATTCCATACCATAAAATATTATCTTTCCTCTTTTGTTTTTATTTCTTTTGTGAGTTTGTCCATCTCTGAAGCGTCCAAATTTTGATCACATGACCGAGATACGCTCCAGGGGGTTGTGTGAAAAATAGTCCTGTCACTTCTTTCAGCCCCATTAAACTTCGAATGGTCACTAAACAAATGGTTGTAAGTCGGGGACTCCCTGTAGAGGAAGTCCCCGACTTACAACAGTTCATTTAGTGACCATTCAAAGTTACGACGACAGTGGAAAGTGACTTGTGACCATTCTTCACACTTACGACCAGCATTCCCATGGTCATGTGATCACAATTCAGATGCTTGGTTCATATTTATGACGGTCAGAGTATCCCAGGGTTAAGAGATCACCTTTTGTGACCTTCTGACATGGAAAGTCACTGGGGAACCCGGTTTCACTTAACAATCGGGTTTACCAATTTACCAATTGCAACGATTCACTTAATGACTGTGGGAAGAAAAGTTGTAAAATGGGCCAAACTTAACAAATGTCTCACTTAGCAACAGAAATTTGGCACATTACAGTCATAAGTCGAGGACTGCCTGTATTGAAGTGGGTGGGCTTAATTATGGCCGTGGTGAGAATACCATTGGAAGACCCTGAAGGATCTTTAATCTTTAACCCATCAATTAAGAGTTGTCCTTGGATGATATTGAAAAAAGGAGAAAAATACTATTGGCAATTCCTCAACTTACAACAGTTGATTTAGTGACCATTTAAAGTTAAAGCAGCACTGAAAAAAAGCGACTTATGACCATTTTTCACACTTATGACCACTGCAGAATTCCCCCATCGTCATGTGATTTGGATGCTTGACAACTGACTCCTATTTATGATGGTTGCAGTGTCCCGGGGTCATGTGATCCTCTTTTGCGACCTTCTGATTCGCTTAACAACCGTGTTACTAATTTAAGGCCTGCATTGATTCACTTAACGAATGGGGCGAGAAAAGTCACAAAATGGGACAAAACTCGCTTAACAAATTTCTTACTGAGCAGCATAAATTTTGGGCTCAATTGTGGCCATAAGTAGAGGACCACCTATATAAACTAGTGCAGTGAAGGACTTCAGACTGAAGATAAAAAAGAACATCCCAGCCAAAAAATAATAATAAATAAATAAATACCGGTAAATAAAAATGGCCAGGATATACAATGAGCTGCAGATGACCCAGAGCTCACTTTGCAGGGCAGTGTTCACTATACAGATAGTCCTTGACTTACAACAGTTCATTTAGTGACCATTCAAAGTTACAACAGCAGTAAAAAGTGACTTATGCTGGGCTGCAGATTCACTGGGGTTCGGGAGAACCTCTAGCTAACATTGTGTGCAGTTCAGAGAACTCCCCACAAATCCCACTCTGGCTGGCCCTGCCCACCCCACCGCGCCCCTCCCAGGAGTCCCCACGTGACTCTAGGGGCGCCCAGAGGCTCAGGGAGGGTGGAAAACGGGCCTACTGGAAGTTCGGGAAGGTCAGAAACGGGTCCGTTTCCTGCCTTCCTGAACTTCTAGTAGGCCTGTTTTTCACTGGAGGCCCTCGGGAGCCCAGGGGAGGCCGTTTTCACCATCCCGGAGGCTCAAGGAAAGCCCCCAGAGCCCGGGGAGGGCAAAAACGCTCCCCCACCGTGGTGCAGAAGGCCGACTGACTAGGACACGCCCACCATGGCCGCGTGCCCCCAGCAACCAGTCAGAGAACTCCTTGCCAAAAGTTTTGACGTCCACCCCTGCTTATGACTGTTGCACAACCCCATGGTCATGCGATCAAAATTCAGACACTTGCTAACTGACTCATAGTTATGACAGTTGCAGAGTCCTGGGGGGTGTGTGTGTGCGGTCACGCGATCCCCTTTTTAATACCTTCTGACAATGGGAAAACCAGATTCACTGAACAGCCATGTAACTGACTTAACAATTGCAGTGATTCACTTGGCAACGGTGGCAAACAAGGTCACAAAATGGGGCAAAACTCAACGGTCTTGCTTAGCAGCGGGAAGTTTTGGGCTCAGCTTGAAGACTTGTTTGCGTTAGGCATGTTCACCACCTTGAGTCACCAGATATGTTTCCCACCTAGAGTAATTCATAAAAATAATAAAGGCAGGATAGAAATAAATACACAAAGCGGTTAGCCATACGGTGGCTTAAGGTAGTGGCCTGATTCACTCATGATGCCCAACTGCAATCTGTCAACCCATTTTATCCAAGTTTAATGTTTAAGGTGAATTCCCAGAAAGTGTGGTTCTATGGAAAAAAAAAAAACCTAAACCAATAAAGGTCAGAATATTTGTATAATATGTCACATGCAGCTTTGAGACAACACAGTTTTTTCTCACATGCTGTTTGTGGTTTATTTATGTCCATGGAGATTCTCAGTCATCCAGGACATGTTTATCCCAAAGGTGCTTTTTTCAAAAGGCAACTGGACTTCGGTATTGTTTTGAAGACTTTTTGCTTCTCAAGCCAAGAAGCTTCTTCAGTTCTGAAGCGGCCATGTATGTCAAAATTGATCAGCCTCCTCTCACAGAGGGGGTGGGGAGGAATACAACATCCCCTATCTCCATCTACAACACAGTCCTTTCAACAGTTACAAGAAGGCGCCACCACCATTTGCACCACTAGGTGACCTGAGGACAGAGATAAACCTCCGGTTGGCCTCAAGGACTCTCTGTGGTTGTTAGTTGTGATGTTGTGTCCGACCCATCGCGGGCCCCATGGGCAACGTTCCTCCAGGCCTTCCTGTCCTCTGCCATCCTCTGGAGTCCATTTAAGCTCAGGCCTACTGCTTCAGTGACTCCATCCAGCCACCTCATTCTCTGCCGTCCCCTTCTTCTTTTGCCCTCCATCTTTCCCAGCATTAGGCTCTTCTCCAGTGAGTCCTTCCTTCTCATTAGGTGGCCAATGTATTTTGAGTTTCATCATCAGGACACTCTACAAGAAAGCAAATGCCAAATCTGTCTGCAAGGGGTATAAAACTTTCCATTCCCCATCATCCAGTCAGAGCTGAAGAAACTTCCTGGGTGAGAAGCGAAACGTCTTCAAAGAAAAATTGAATTGAATTGAATTTATTATATTTCTATGCTGCCCTTTTCCCAGAAGGGACTCAGGGCGGCTCACAACCCAAGTCAGGGGGGGGGGGGGATAGGGGATACAAATAGAGAAAAAAAGACATAGACAAACAATACCACAATTTTAAAAACAACTCAACAGGCACACCATTCGAGCGGGGACAGGAACTCATCAGCCCCAGGCCTGTCGGAGCAGCCAGGTTTTAAGGGCTTTGCGGAAAGCCTGGAGGGTGGTGAGGGTCCGAATCTCCACGGGGAGCTCGTTCCAGAGGGCCGGAGCAGCCACAGAGAAGGCCCTCCTCCGGGTGGTCGCCAATCGGCATTGGCCAGTGGATGGAATTCGGAGGAGGCCTAATCTGTGGGATCTAATCGGTCTATTGGAGGTAATTGGCACCAGCAAGTCTAGTTGTTTCTTGAAAAAGCACCTTCATTCACTTTAGATAGTGGGCCATTTCACTAAAAGGAACCCTGGGCGGTATACATTGCCTCTTTGCATACACCCTGCCAATTGCGTGCGCAGAGAGCGCAGATAATCAAATTGTGCATAGCACAATCGGGAACTAAAACCAAAGATTATGTTTGCACAACCCCCTAATAAATTATCTTACAAGTAGTCCTCAACTGCCATTAAGTACATGCCAGTTGCCAGGCCTCTGAATGCTGATCACGTGGCCAGGGCTATGCTGCAAGGGTCGTGTGAAAAACTGGTCCTAAGTCACTTTTGCCAGTGCCATTTTAACTTTGAACATTCACTAAACAAATGGTTCTAAATTGGGGATTTCCTGTACTCGTTCTTTCTCCACCACAACAACAACCCTGTGAAGTGAGCTGTGAGAGAGGAGGGGGGGGGATTAGCCCAAGGACAGCAGGCCGGCTTTGATGTCTATGGCAAGATTAGAATTTAAAACCCATTGGAGCTTTTTATTTTTTCTTCCAAAAGGCAACTGAACTTTTAAACTGAGTTGGGACCTTGGAGGTCATCTAGTCCAACCCCCTGTTCACACTGGAGACCTGTACTATGGATTCGAACCGCCAACCTTTCTGATCAGCAAGCTCAGTGTCTTAGCCAATCTAGTCAGACTTTTTAGTCCTTGAAGAGGTTTCATTTATCAAAATAAAATAAAACAGAACAAAAATCTCCAGAATGTTTCGATGAGCTGCAGATGACCCACAGCTCACATTGCACGACAGGGTCGGCTAGGCAGGGAGTCCCCGATTTACAACAGTTCGTTTAGTGACCATTCAAAGTTACATGAAACCGCTGGGTGAGATCATTCGACGGCACGGGATAAAATACCACCAGTATGCGGACGATACACAGTTGTATCTGTCCGCCCCGTGCCAACTCAATGAAGCGATTGACGTGATGTGCCAGGGCCTCGAGGCTGTTAGGGACTGGATGTGGGTTAAGCTTGTACTCAATCCAGATAAGACCGAGTGGCTGCTGTGCTTCCCTCCTACTAATTGGCCAAGTGTTCCACCTCTCAGGCTGGGGGGTCAAACGGTACGCCCCTCAGACAGGGTCCGCAACTTGGGAGTCCTCCTGGACCCACAGCTGACTTTTGAACACCATTTGTCAGCTGTGACCAGGGGGGCATTTGCCCAGGTTCGCCTGGTGCACCAGTTGCGTCCCTACCTGAACTGGGAGGCTCTCACAACAGTCACTCGTGCCCTTGTGACCTCCAGACTGGATTACTGCAATGTGCTCTACATGGGGCAGCCCTTGAAGAGTATTCGGCGACTTCAGCTTGTCCAGAATGCAGCCGCGCGAGCGATCGTGGGTGCGCCTCGGTTCACCCACGTAACACCTATCCTCCGCGAGCTGCACTGGCTGCCTGTTGATCTCCGGGTACGCTTCAAGGTGCTAATTGTCACCTACAAAGCCCTTCATGGTATTGGACCTGGGTACTTAATTGGCCTACTACCAATTACCTCCAATAGACCAATTAGATCCCACAGACTAGGCCTCCTCCGAATTCCATCAGCCGGCCAGTGTCGACTGGCGACTACCAGTCGACTACCCTTCTCTGTGGCTGCTCCGACCCTCTGGAACGAACTCCCCGTGGAGATTCGTACCCTCACCACCCTCCAGGCCTTCCGCATAGCCCTTAAAACCTGGCTGTTCCCACAGGCCTGGGGCTAAAGACTCGCTGCCCCACTAGAATGGTATGATTGTTGTGCTTTTAACTATGTATGGTTTTTTATGTTTTTGTTATTTTGTTTGTATTTCCCCTCCCTTTTGAGTTGTGAGCCGTCCTGAGTCCCTACAGGGAAAAGGGCAGCATACAAATAAAATTAAAACCTAAAACCTAAAACCTACTACAGCATTTGGGGGGAGGGGGGGAGTGACGGGTTTCAAATCTGATTTTTTTTTTTCCAGTGTTCCTGAGCGAGTCGTATTAAATAGATCCCGCCTCGGATCCTTTGAAGCGTAACGGGTTAAACTCTGCAGTCGTCGGGGCGAGGCAGTGAGAAGAGGAGGGGCGAGGCAGTGAGAAGAGGAGGGCCGAATCCCGTTCGTCAGAGAGGCAATAAGCGCCCTATGACCGGGGGAGGCGCCTCCGCAGTCCGCTGGCTTCCTTCTCCGCTTGCCCTTCTTTGTGGCAACCGCGGCCGCGTCGGAGCACCGGGGTAGCAGCTCGATCGCTCGCCCGGGAGGAAGAAGAAGAGGGCGCGCGTCTCCTCTCTCTCTCTCTCTCCGGCGTCCGAATCCGGAGCTGAGAAAGAGCGAGAAGGCGCAAGGACGAGCACACAAAGACTTGGTTGGAATCTTGGCTTAAAGACGGTCTCCGCTTCCTGGTTAGAAAAAGGCGTGGGAACACCAGCTGTCCTGGGCGGTGGGAGGGAGGAGGGGGAGGAGGAAGGGAAGGAGGGCTGTGGGGTACTTGGGGCTCTCCAAACTTGGTTGTTTTCTTGCAACCTTAACTACGTAACATCATCATTAGCAACAACCCTCCAGCGTTTCCCCGGTTGGTGGGCCTCGCTCATCACCCCACCCTCCTTATTACGCCTCGAGCGAGCCCGTGGGGATGGGAATCGCGCGTTCCCGAGGGCGATGAGTCATCCCCGCTCGTTGGCAGCCTCTAACGTCGGTTCGGCGTTTATCTCAGCCGGGGATCTTTGGTGTGGCTGAGTAGAAAGGGGCTAACTCGGCCTTTGTACTAGTTAAAGAAAAGACGACGCCCTGGGGAGAAAATTGCCCCAGTCTTAAGAGATTAACAGAGTTGGAAGGGATCTTGCAAGTCATCTAGTCCAACCCCCTGAAACTCTTTCAGAGTCGATTTAATTTCACTTTTCTCCCAAGATTTCGTGCAGATCAGGGGGAAAAAAAGTTTCGAGCCTCTTTTATTTTAGGGGATGTTTTTTAAATGTGTCAAAAGCTTTTTACAAGTAGTCCTCAACTTAACAATAATTTAACAACGTAGTTTTAGGATGTGAAGGGCTGCCACAAAAAAGAGGGGGTCAAATTATTCTCCAATAATTTGGAGATTAAAATTATCTCCAATAATTTTATTGGAGATAATTTTATCCAATAAAATTGGATAAATTTTATTTATCCAATAAAATAAGGCAACAGAAGGAAAGACAAAAAACGTTGGATGGAAACTAATCAAAGAGAGAAGCAACCTTGAATTAAGGAGAAATTTCCTAACAGAGAGGACAATTAAGCAGTGGAACGGCCTGCCACCACAAGTTGTGGGTGCTTCATTGCCGGAGGTTTTAAGAAAAGACTGGACAGTCAGTTATCTGAAATTGTATAGGGTCTTCTGCTCAAGTAAGGAGTTGGACACTAGATGACCTGCAAGATCCCTTCCAACTCATTCATTCTATTCTAACAGTTCCTTTAGTCACTGTTCAAATTGCAATAGCAATAAACACTTAGATTTATATACCGCTTCATACAGCTTCACAGCCACCTCTAACAGTTTACAGCAGTGTTTCTCAACCTTGGCAACTTGAAGATGTCTGGACTTCAACTTCTGGGAGTTGAAGTCCAGACATCTTCACGTTGCTAAGGTTGAGAAACACTGGTTTACAGTATCACCCTATTGCCCAATGGTACTTACGACCATTGCAGTATCCCCAAAATCACTTGACCAAAATTCAGATGCTTGGCAACTGACTCATATTTATGACGGTTGGCAACTGACTCATATTTATGACAGTAGCAGTATCCTTTCTGTGACCTTCTGGCCAGCAAGATCAACGGGGAAGCTAGATTTACTTAGCCACTGTGTTACTAATTTAATAATTTCAGTGATTCACTGAACAAAAATTGTAAAATGGGACAAAACTCGCTTAACATATATCTTGCTTAATAACAGAAATGTTGGGTTCAGTTGCGGGTCGAAAGTTGAGTTGTTCATTTAGAAACTACATTGGGGTTTCTGAAATTGCAACTTTTAGATGCGTGACTTCAACTCTCATCTTGGAAAAGCAGAGGCTTATTCACCCAAACCCAAAGTCTGGTTTATTGAACCAACAGTTAAATAGATCAGGGTTTACCAATCTTTCGGACCCCAGGGACCACTAAATTCATAATTTGAAATTCTGTGGACCACTAATATGTTCTGCCTAATGAGCAGCTGGGTGGGTGTGGCTAGATGGTCCTGTGACTGGGTGGGCATGGCCAACAATGTCATTCATGTTGAGGGGCGCCTCCTTGGCCTCTATCCGCCCCTCCCCTCCCAGCCACTCCTCGCCTTCCTGCCTGGGCTCCTTAGGGCCCCAACAGGAAGCAGTTGCTGGAACTAAATAGCCACCATGAGAAAGAGTTGGCAAAACAGCTGGCTCAGTTCAAATTGGATCTGACCAAGAAGGAGACTCAGCAGAAGCACCTCACTGAGAACTACGAGCGTAGGCTTTCCAAGACCTGCGGGAGTGCAAGGCCAGGTGCTGGCCAATGTTCCCTCTAATTTTTTTTCAGTGTGAGCAGAAAAGTATAGTGTTTGAGCGGCATATTTTCATGCCTGAGCACCTGAATTTTTTTCACAGATGTCACCTAAGACAACAACGAAATCAGTATTATTTGAAACTCAGTTATGTTTATTCAAGGTACCCGCTTAATTAAAAGTGTTATATAATATCAGTATCACTTAACAACGGTCCTGCTTAGCAACCAAAATGTTGGCTCAGAAACTCTGGCATCGAAGCATGCAAGTCTTAAAGCTGTCAAGTTACAAGACCTTTTCACCCCTAACCCTTTAGAAAAAAAATCCCAAGGGTCTTCAAACCTGACAGCTTTAAGCCTTGTGGACTTCAACTCCCAGAATTCCTCCTCCAGTCATGTTGCAGCAACGTCATCTGCGTGGATCTGCTCTTCGGTTTTTTTCACAGGGGGCAGGGCTGCCGCTGAAGATGCCAACGAGCCCCCGCCGCCACTAGAATAGCTGCTGCCGCCTCCTCCTCCTCCTCCTCCTCCAACAGCACCAACATATTTGCTGCCCAGCGCTGCAGCCGAGGTGAAGCCTCCAAAGCTCCCGCCCAAGGCAGCGGCGGCGGTGCCTCCCCCTCCGCTCGGAGCACCTCAGCTGGGCTCTGGGTTACCCCTGCCGCCGCCTCCACCTCCGCGGTTTTTCAGAAGCCATGAGGCCTTTTTCCCTGCTCCCCCTCCGCCGCCGCCTTCCTACTAGCTCCCGTGGCCAAATGGCTCCTCAAAAGCACGGTGGAGGAGGAAGGGGGAGGGATAACATGGGGGTCAGCTCAGGTGCTCTGCATGGAGCCTCCACACAACCGGTGTGCTTCACAAACGTTTCTGCTCACTAGCTCAAAAGGGCCCTCGCTGTTTCTCCAGGCAGCCCTCGCCCCTCCGTCCAGCCGAAGGTCGCTCCTGGCCAGGCAGGCTCCCCGCAGCTGCTCAGAGGCTCGCTCTCCTCCTCTTAGCACCGTGAAATCCTTGGGTGGCTCCCAGCTCCTCTGCAATACAGCCAGTCCTTGACAGCCTCCACGCAGAGCACCTGAGCTGGCCCCCGTGTTATCCCTCCCCCTTCCTCCTCCGCCGTGTTTTTGAGGAGCCATTTGGCCGCGGGAGCTAGTAGGAAGGCGGCGGAGGGGGGGAGCAGGGAAAAAGGCCTCATGGCTTCTGAAAAACCGCAGAGGTGGAGGCGGCGGCAGGGGTAACCCAGAGCCCAGCTGAGGTGCTCTGAGCGGAGGGGGAGGCACCGCCGCCGCTGCCGCCATGGGCGGGGGCGCCTGCGGGAGCTTTCGAGGCTTCACCTCGGCTGCAGCGTTGGCGGCAAATCCGGCAGTGCTGTTGGAGGAGGAGGAGGCAGCAGCAGCTATTCCCCTCACCTTCGGGAGCCTGTGGCAGAAATCACTGTGCGCAGTTTGAAACGGCTGCGCGGTGTTTTCTTGCCACGTGCGTGGCCGCGCAACTGCGCACCTTAGAGGGAACAGTGGTGCTGGCGCCTGGAGGCTCAGCGGGCTGAGATGGGCAGCCAGTTCCAGACCATGATACAGTCCCACTGGAACAAGGCCTTCCGGCTCTTCGCCACCGGCGGCACTTCCGTCCAGCCTTCACCCAAAGCCCCGCATCAGGAGACTGAAGCAGACCGTGAGTCAGAATTTCTGTCGCCCTCTGATCCTCACAAAAGGATCCCGAAGGGGGAGACTCTCTGCAGCACCACAAGCGTTCAATGCATGTATCCGGCCCAGCAGCCGTAGTTTGAGGACCCCGATTTAATGCAATATAAAAATGCAAATAATTTTTCTGCAGACCACCAAAATTTTCTCGCGGACCAGCAATTGGTGACCGCTGTTATAGATAATTCATAGTAGATAATGCCCTACACCCGGGAGGGCGAATCTATGGCACGCGTGCCACGGGGGGCACACGGAGTCATTTGTCAGGGCACGTGAGGTGGACTTCAGCCTTTTTTAAAGGCATTTTTCGCTCTCCCCAGGCTCCAGAAGCTTTATAGAAGCCTGGGGAGGGCGAAAAGAGCCTCCCCTCCCCTGGAGGTCCTCCAGAGGCTTTAGGAGCTTCCCTGAAGCCTCAGGAGTCCAGAAAACCAGCTCTATGGCCAAACTGGAAGTTCGGGACAGACTTCCGGTTTCCTCGTAGGGTCATTTTTGGCCCTGCGGAGGCTTCAGGGACCTTCAGGAGGCTTCCCTGAGGCCTCTGGAGGTCTTAAACCGGCCCTACAAGCAAACTGGAAGTGACTTCCAGTTTGCTCATAGGGTCCTTTTTAGTCCTCCAGAGGCTTCAGGGAAGCCTCCTGAAGGTCCCTGAAGCCTCCAGAGGGGCAGGGAAGCTTTTTTCCGCCCTCCCCAGGCTCCTATAAAGCCTCTGGAGCCTGGGGAGGGCAAAAAAAAAAAAAAACATGGAAAAAATGGGAGGGAGCACCTCTCATGGGTGCATGTGCACTGGGGGAGGTGGGTATCGCACGTTGTATTATGAGTGCGGCACGGCCGTGCATCACCCCCCTGCGCTCCCCACTTATAGCACGCGAGCCCAAAAAGGTTCACCATCGCTGCCCTAACACACTGAATTGCATAGTCTACCCCTCCCAACAGGCCAACCCTGTGTTTCTTCTTCCATCTTTTCCCACCCCAAACTCCCACTCCCCAAAATTCCTCTGGCACAAACAAAAAGTGGTTACTTTGCTTGTAGTTTTGTGTGGGGCATTAATCCACTCACTCTGTGAATCTACCAGGGGTGGGTTGCTAATGTCGTTCCAACCGGTTCGGTTGGAACGGGGCCGGCGGCGTCCTCGTGCATGCGCACAGTTCACGCATGCGTCTTAGCGCCTGCGCGATGCTCCAGCTGCTCGTGGAGACTTGCGCAGGCGCTGTATGTGCCATCCAGCTGCTCGCAGAGAATCGTGCAGGCGCTGTATGTGCCATGCACCTGTGTGGAAGCGCAGAAGCCTTCAAAGACCGGTAAGGAGCATGGGCGGGCGGGCAGGTGGGCCCTTCACCGTTCCTGGAAGTTACTTACTTCCGGGTTTGCCGACCAACTGGTTCGCGTGGACCGCCACGAACCGGTTGAAACCCACCCCTGGAATCTACATAATGATGGTTTGCTCAATAAACCAGGATGTAAACATGACTGGGTTTATGCAAATAAGCTACTGCCTTTTGAAGCTGAGGTAATTGTCCCAGCCTTTCCCAATCCGGCTACCATCTTGGAACCATGTCAGTGGACGTTTATGGGTTATGGAATCCCTACATACTCAGTGTTTGGGGCCCTAGGAAGCTGTCATGTTGTCTCTTTCCTTAGAAATGGAGGCTACTACAGGTAGTCTAGACTTATGACCACAATTGAGCAAAACATTTTTGTTTCCAAGTGAAACATTTGCTAAGCGAATTTTACTCCATTTTACAACTTTTCTTGCCACAGTTAAGCAATAGTTAGACTTATATACCGCTTCATAGGGCTTTCAGCCCTCTCTAAGCGGTTTACAGAGTCAGCATATTGCCCCCAACAACAATCCGGGTCCTCTGTCAGTTGTTAAGTGAATCATTGCAGTTGTTAAATTAGTAATACAGTTGCTAAATGAATCTGGTTTTCTCATTGACTTTGCTTGTTAGAAGACTGCAAAAGGTGATCACGTGACCCCGGGAGATTGCAACGGTTATCATTGTGAGTAACTTCCCAAGCATCTGAATTTTGATCACGTAGCCATGGAGATGCTACCACAGTCAAAACTCTAAAAAACGTTCATAATTCATTTTTTTAGGGTTACTAACTCCAAATGATAACTAAATGAACTGTTGTAAGTTAAGGACTACCATGTTTTCCCCAAAATAAGACAGGGCTTTATTTTCTTTTTACCTCCAAAATGGCCTTATTTTCGGGGAGGTCTTATTTTTTTTGAGGTACAGGAAACGGTGAGTGTGGTCACCTCATGGCTGCTGCTGCTGTGTTGCAATATTTTCAGGGAGGGTTTATTTTGGGGGCAGGACTTATTTTAGCACATGCGCTCAAAAGCTCAATTAGGCTTATTATCCGGGGAGGTCTTATTTTCAGGGAAACAGGGTACCTATAAAGAAATTATAGAAATTAAAGGGACCCTGTGGCTCAGTTGGCTAAGACGCTGAGCTTGTCAATCAGAAAAGTCGGTAGTTTGGCGGTTTGAATCCCTAGCGCCACGTAATGGAGTGAGCTCCCATCATTTGTCCCAGCTTCTGCCAATCGAACAGTTCAAAAGCACGTAAAATGCAAGTAGAAAAATAGGAACCACCTTTGGTGGAAAGGTAACAGTGTTCTGTGCGCCTTCGGTGTTTAGACATGCTGGCCACATGACCACGGAGACGTCTTCGGGCAATGCTGGCTCTTCAGCTTTGAAACAGAGATGAGCAACGCCCCCTAGAGTTAGGAATGACTAGCATCCATGTGCAAGGGGGAACCTTTACCTTAAAAAAAACATAGGCATATCAGTAAATATTGACTTATTTATTTATTTATTTATTTATTTATTTATTTATTTATTTATTTATTTATTTATTTATTTATTTATTTATTTATTTATTTGTCTTGTATGCCGCCCACTCCCGAAGGACTCCGGGCGGCTCACAATAGACAGGGGAAGGGGAAATAACTAGACAAAGACAACACTTAAAACAAAACAAAACGCAACATTCACAGTTTCCGTGGGGCTGGATGTTTCACAAGCCCCCTGGCCTGCTGGAGCAGCCAGGACTTGGTGGCTTTGCGGAAGGCCGGGAGGGTAGTAAGGGTATGGATCTCCATGGGGAGGTCATTCCAGAGGGCTGGAGCTGCAACAGAGAAGGCTCTGCCCCGGGGAGTAGCCAGCCGACATTGGCTGGCGGATGGAATCCGGAGGAGACCTAACCTGTGAGATCTAATCGATCTATGGGAGGTAATCGGCAGGAGGCAGTCTCTCAGGTACCCAGGTCCGATGCCATATAGGGCTTTATAGGTAGCGACCAGCACCTTGAAGCGGATCCGGAGACTAATGGGTAGTCTCAGGGGGATAGGTGTGATGTGGGTGTACCTGGGTGCACCCACAATCGCTTGTGCGGCTGCGTTCTGGACTAACTGAAGTCTTCGAACAGTCTTCAAGGGCAGCCCCATGTAGAGCGCGTTACAATAATCCAGTCTTGAGGTCACAAGGGCGTGAGTGACTGAAGGGCCTCCCGATCCAGGTAGGGTCGCAATTGGTGCACCAGGCGAACCTGGGCAGAAGTCCCCCTGGTCACAGCCGACAAATGGTGTTCTAAAGTCAGCTGGGGATCCAGGAGGACTCCCAAATTGCGAACCCTCTCTATTGGCTTTAATGTTTTCTTACACTCCTATTAGTCTTCCTCCTTCCCTTGTATGGGCTTCCCAAGTTCAAATTTGGCCCCAGGGTAAATGTATTGGCAAGCCAGTCTTTGCAAAGTGAGTTGGCAACAAGAGTTATCATGCTGTTGCACATAGAGAAGACAAGCCATGTTGGTTTGGACGGACACGTCACCCCATTGACATGTGTGAAATGAAGGAAGTTCTTTTTTTCTCACACCCTGGATTAGTGGCAATGACACTGAATTAACCAAGGATCCAGCGTGAGGGAAAATTGAGGCTAAGGGATTGAGCAAGGTGGTGTCATCTGAAAGATGTTTGGGGCCTTGAATTCAGGGCGGGGAGCTCTCTAAACCAGTGGAAGGGTTACGTTCCAGGATTTGATCCGAGCAAGGTCATGCAGGTTTACAATTTTTGTTTCCTTTTTATTAAGTGTTGGAAGCAGGAGAAAGGAATTTGAAGCATCAGCCACTTCCAAGGTTTCTCAGCCTCAGCTACTTTAGGAGGGGTGGACTTCAACTCCCAGAATTCTCCAGTAAGCATTGGCTGACTGGAGAATTCTGGGAACTGAAGTCCACTCAGTCAGCATGTTTGACTGGGGAATTCTAGGAATTAAAGCCCATTCCTCTTAAAATGTCTGAGGTTGAGAAACACTGGCCAAGTCTTCTCCAAATAGCCAAGCTATATATTCAGTGCAGCTAATGCGTTTGAATTATTTGTGTGGGTGGATCTGCCCCCATCTCTAACCAGGCAAAGCATAATAACAAACTAGTTGGCCCTTTGGAGGTCTTTGGTGCTCTCTGAGCTTGATGGTTTTATTGTAGATGCTTCATTACCAAACTAGATTACATCATCAGTGCTAGAAGGAAGTATTGTGATTTGCCCATCATACCCTGATTCTAATATATGTGTTTATGGGTATGTGTATGCGGGTCTCTCTAGCATATAACAAAATGTGCCACCAATAACAAAGTCAATTCCTATTTTCTCATCTGGTGTATAGAGAGAGAGCTTCTGAAATGAATTGATAGATTACCATCTATCCCAGTCTGCAGAAGTGACAGAAGAGCTGGGATTGTCTGGTGATACTTAGACAGGTAAATCTTTAATCTTCTTTTCATCTCTTTATCTTCTAGCCCACAGCCTTCTCAAAAGGGCTTTTCCATTTCAGCATTCCTTCTCCTTAGTTTAAATATTTTTATTGCTTTTGTATTGCAAATTCTATTTCTATATTGAACAGTGTGCTTTCTAGGTATCCAAAGTGTTCAGATATAAACATCATAATCATTATTATCATATCAGCATACAAGCATATATTGCAGTATATAATTTTAGGATTTAGGATTTTTTTAGGATTTTATTAGTATTTATAGGCCACACTTTTCCCTGAGGGGACTCAGGGCGGCTTACATAAAATAAGGAGGGGAGGGTACAGACAATAGACACAAACAATACATAGAAGTAAAATAGTAAGCAACATTCATTCATCATTCGGGTGGGGACAAATTATCTTTATCCCCAGGCCTGACGGGCTAGCCAGGTCTTAAGGGCTGTGCGGAAGGTCTGGACGGTGGTGAGGGTACGAATCTCCACGGGGAGATCGTTCCAAAGGGTCGGATAATAATATTGATCGTTATTAAAAATCTTCCATATTGACATCAGTTGCATCAGTTGTATAACCACCAAAGTATTTACTAATCAGTTTTTTATTTCCCATGTAGTCCACATCCACTCATCTAACCTTGTTGTTGGGGGCAATATGCTGACCGCTTAGAGAGGGCTAAAAGCCCTATGAAGCGGTATATAAGTCTACTGCTATTGCTATAACCTCTGTATCTATCAACTAGCCAGTTGTAAAAAAAAATTCCCATGTCATAAAATATTCCAACTCTAATTTTTCTTTGATTTTTAGAGTTAACCTATCCATTTCTGCTCACTCCAATATTTTTTTGATTACATTGTCATCAGTAAGGGTTTCTTCATTTTATTGTGCATATAAATCCTGGCTGCTATTAAAATATGTAGAATTTAATATGTATTACCTTTATTATAGTTTTCTGGTAACATATCCAAAAGGAATATTTCAGGCTTCAAATCTATGTCTTGTTTTGATGTAGTTTCCAGCCATATGCCTTAATGGTGCCTTTGAGCATATCAGTATCATAGCAACATCTTTATTCTCCAAAATACCTGAAGATATGACAAGAAGCAACGGGTGGAAATTAATCAAGGAGAAAACCAACCTAGAACTAAGGATAAATTTTTTTCTTGACATTTAGAACAATTAATCAGTGGAACCACTTGCCTCCAGAGGTTGTGAATGCTCCAACAATGGAGGTTTTTGAGAAGAGATTGGACAACACATTTGTCTAAAATGTTATATAGGGTTTTCTGTCTGAGCAGGGGATTGGGCTAAAAGAATTCCAAGGTCCCTTCCAACTCTGTTATTCTGTCTTTTCTTGGTCTTCCATGTTGCCTCATAACCCCAATCCAAAGATTAAAAATGCAAAATAAAGGCCAAAATATTTAATTTCACCTGTTCCGATGCCAACTTTTTTGCTACAGTTGGTGCTATAAAGTGTCCTTCCCCCTTTTCGCCTCTGGCTAAGAGTAGGAACTCTATGTCCTCTACATGCTAGAACAATGTTTCTTAACTTGGGTAACTTTTAAGGTGTGGGTGGGGAATTCTGGGAATTGAAGTCCCAGAACGCATTGTAAAATGGCTGAGGTGTCATAAGGAATCATTCAAGCTCTGCGGTGTTGGCTTAAAAATAAACTGAAATAATTCCTTCTTCCTTTTGCAGCAGGATCACATTTAGTCTTGCTCATTCTTGGTAAAGATGAGAGAGTTTTAAATTTAAAGGTGCATTTTGAAATACTACACTGTCAAATGATCTTTAAAATTTTGTCGTTTAAACAACAATGGGCCCTATCCCACAAAATGAAATTTAATGTTGGAGAAAAGCAAGATTTTACACCTGGGCCTGAAAAACCAAAGGTACAACTACAGATTAGGTGAAACCTGGCTCAAAAACAGCAACTGTGTGAGGAATCTTGACTAGGAGTCCTAGTGTACTATCACTTAAATGTGAGCCAGCAGTGTGCAGCAGCAGCCAAAAAGGCTAATACAATCCTTGGTTGTATAAACAGAGGGATAGAATCAAAATCACATAAAGTATTAATACCACTTTATGAAGCCTTAGTAAGACCACACCTGAAATACTGCATCCAGTTTTGGTCACTACATTACAAAAAAGATGTTGAAACTTTGGAAAAAGTATCAAGAAGAGCAACTAAGATGATTAAAGGCCTGGAGACTAAAACATATAAAGAAGGGTTGCAGGATTCGGGTTTGGCTAGTCTACAGAAAAGAAGGGTAAGGGGGTTTATGATAGCAGTATTCCAGTATTTGAGAGGCTGCCATAAAGAAGAGGGGATTGACTTATTTTACAAAGCAACTTCAGGGAAGGACAAGAAACAGTGGATGGAAACTAATCAAGGAGAGAAACAATCTGGAATTATTTATTAGGAAGAATCTTCCTAACAGGGAGGACAATTAACCAGTTGAACAACTTGCCTTCAGATATTAGCAGTTAGACTTATATACCGCTTCATAGGGCTTTCAGCCCTCTCTAAGTGGTTTACAGAGTCATCATATTGCCCCCCCCAACAATCCGGGTCCTCATTTACCGACCTCGGAAGGATGGAAGGCTGAGTCAACCTTGAGCCTGGTGAGATTTGAACAGCCGAACTGCAGAACTGCAGTCAGCTGAAGTAGCCTGCAGTGCTGCATTTAACCACTGCGCCACCTCGGCTCTTTGTGGGTGCTTCATCACTGGAGGTTTTTAAGAAGAGACTGGATAAACATTTGTCTGAAATGGTATAGGATCTCCTGCTTGAGCAGAAGACCTCCAAGGTCCTTTCCAGCTAGATTCTGATTCTCTCACTTTTCTTTCTGAGTCCCTCCTGGAGAAGGGCGGCATACAAATAAACTAAATCTAAATCTCATACAAATAAACTAAATCTTTCTACTTGGAATCTACTTCTGGACTTTGTGTTCAAGGTGGGAGAAAAATGAAAATTAGACGTTGGGTTTCACCACTTAGGCAGGTCATAGAATGCCTAGTTTATACTATTATGTAAAAGTAAAAAGTTGAGGTTTGAGGCTATTATCTTATTCTACTGCACCAAAGGGGGGGTGTGCCTTTCTTTCCCCGCTTTTTCGTACAGTTTTTCCTTTCCTTTTCCTTCCCTTGTCTTTCCTATTTCATTTTGCAATTTTGCATTTTCATATTATAAATTAATAATTTAAAAAGACAAGTTTTATATGTAAGCTTGCCTGCTGAATTTGCAACCCCCATTTTGAAAACAAGCCATTCAGAAATGGATTTTTGCTTCGGGATGTATTTGCTGCCTTTATTTTTCCTTCTGCAGAGATTGAAACCCTGTTGACTTCTTCCTCAAAGACTATGGATCCCACTGCCCTTCATTGTGTGGAGAAGCCTTCTGTCCATGTGAATACTCCTGTTCCTGATATTCTCCAAAAACTGGAGGAATCTCGGCTTAGACTTTTGAATCCCGTCCGTCCTTCAGGATTATGGGTAGGTGCCCTGAAATCTCCTATCATGCAGAGCCAGTCAGTGATTCACCCTGGGACAGTTGATTTATCTCAGCTTTCTTGATCTCAAATGCTCCAGGTTAGCCACTCAGCATGATAAGTTTCAGCTAAGACCCTGTACTTATGAAAATATTCCTAATTAATGTTGGCTTAATCTGGATTCCTGGCTAGTCGATTTGAATGTTGTGGCTTTTCCCCGACCATACACAATTATGAGAAACAAAAATGGTCAGGGTCTGAAGCTGGTACCCTGGCAACCAGAAGGTTCTGTCTGCCCTCTGTTTTTGAAAAAAAAAAAGAGTTAAATCTAAATAGGATAGGATACTACAAGGAGATTTCAGAAGATGTAAACTACACCGGGAAGGTGAAAATGCCAGCAGGAGACTTGGTTCTGTCACGTGGACAAGATAATTACAGGAATACTGACAGCAGCAAGGATAATATTTGCAAAATATTGGAAAAACGAGACCACCACATCAGAGGAGGATATAATTCGGAAAATGTTTGATTGTGCCAAAATGGACTTTAAAAAATAAAAGATAAAGAGGACACAGAATATTACTTGACATGGAATAAATTTTATGAGTGGTTAGAGACAATAGGTAGGAATTAGACGAAGAAAGATCATTTGTATGTATGGATTAAATATAAAGATGATTCATAATTATAAATACGCCAATACAGTCAACAAGTATAGTTGTATAAGTATAGGAGCATAAATAAGCCAATACAAAGAGAAATTTAGCTAAAATGTTGTTATGATATTATTATTATTGTACACCTTGTTTCCCTGAAAATAAGACCACCTCAGATAATAAGCCCAATTAGATTTTTGAGCACATGTGCTAAAATAAGCCCTTCCCCAAAATAAGCCCCCCTCAAAAATATTGCAACACAGTAGCAGTGATGAGGTGATCACGCTCGCTGCCTCCTGTACCTCAAAAATAATAAGACCTCCCTCAAAATAAGGCCAAGTGCTTATTTTGAGGGTCAAAAAAAAAGAGAGACCCTGTCTTGTTTTCGGGGAAACACTCTGTGTGTGTGTGTATGTGTGTGTGTGTGTATGTGTATGTGTGTGTTTGTGTGTATAATTTTTATTTACCGTGCTTCTGTACATGATATATCCTGACAATGCAGTCTATTCAAAATATTTATGAATAAAATAATAAGACTTTTAAGAAAATTACAGAAAATTACAGGGAGACATCTAAGTCAAATTCAATGTGACATTTTTCAGACCCAGCCTTTCTGCCAAATTATCTACGGTAATTTTCAGAGTATTGGGAAGAAGAAAGGAACGTTTGAATTCAGTTACTGCTGTTCTGCTTATTTAGATGTGTCTGCTTGGTTACTCGAGTGTGCAGAGATGGGCAAAATGATCATGGAGTTAAAAGAAAGAGAAGAATCGGATTTCTATAAAATATGGAATAGAATTTATAAGTGGCTAGAAAACAGAATAGCAATAGCAATAGCAGTTAGACTTATATACCGCTTCATAGGGCTTTCAGCCCTCTCTAAGCGGTTTACAGAGTCAGCATATTGCCCCCAACAACAATCCGGGTCCTCATTTTACCCACCTCGGAAGGATGGAAGGCTGAGTCAACCCTGAGCCGGTGAGATTTGAACAGCCGAACTGCTGAACTGCAGTCAGCTGAAGTAGCCTGCAGTGCTGCATTTAACCACTGCGCCACCTCAGCTCAGAAGTCTTTGTTTTTGGTTTTTTTAAAACTAGTACTGAATGAAAATTAACGAAAGTTAATTACTATCAAATTTAAAGTATTGACCACAATGTAAATACAATGGTGATACGAACAATTAATATTATTATAATTGTTAGTACAACTGTTATTACATTGTCACAGAGGTTACAACGCATAGGAAGGCAACGGAGAATGGAGAACTACAAAGGCTAAACATGTATGCCAGTACAGAAGGCTGTATAACTATCTTTTATATTGTTATGTGTGTCTGGTTTTTTCTTTTCTTTTTTTTTTGTGTCCCCCCCCCCCCCCTGTTTTTAAAGGTAAAAATGTTTACTAAAAACTATTTTTAAAAAAAGAGATGTGTCTGCTTGTGTTCCAACAGGAGGATGTGGGTTTGGCACATGTGGAGAGCTTGTGGAAAGGCCCAGAGGGATCTACGAAGAGCGAAAATGTCCCAGGGACTAGAGAGACGTTGGGAAGAAACCAGAACCAGGAACAAAACAAGTTAATGGTAAGTTTAGTTTAATAAGTTTAATAACATTTATATGCTGCCCAATCCCGTAGGACTCCAGGCGGCTTACAGTACAGAAATAAGTCAAAAATAAAATACAGAGAAAGAAAAGATAGATTTAAAAACAGCACATCATACACTCCGTTCTAAATGGGGCTGGACCGTATTTTGGGGTCAACAGCTCCAGGCCTGCCGGAACAGCCAGGTTTTAGTGGCTTTCTGGAAGGCCGAGAGAGTGGGAAGGGTCTGGATCTCTGCAGGTAGATCATTCCACAGGGCCGGGGCAGTTACAGAGAAAGACCTCCCCCGAGTAGTCGCCAACCAGCATTGCCCAGTTGATGGTACCCAAAGGAGGTCCAGCCTGTGAGATCTTATGGGTCGTTGGGAGGTATGTGGCAGGAGGCAGTCCTGCAGATATCCAGGTCCCAAGCCATATAGGGAGGCCCGGCTGAGTGAAGACAATTCAGTGGTGCATGTAGTGGATTGAAGAATACAGGTAGTCCTCAACTTATGGCCAGAAGTGAGTTCAAAATTTCTGTCGTTAAGTGAATTTTACCCCGTTGGATAAGCTTTCCTGCCACAGTTAAATGAATCACTGCAGTTGTTAAGTTAGCCACATGGTTGTTAAGTGAATCTGGATTTCCTGTTGATGTTGTTGGTCAGAAAACCGTGAAAGAGTGACCATGGGACATGGCCTCTGTCATAAATATGAGTCGGTTGCCAGGCACCTGAATTTTGATCGCATGATCAATAGTCGTAAGTGTGAAAAATGGTCATAAGACAATTTTTTTCAGCACCGTTGCCACTTCAAACAGTAACTAAATGCAATGTTGTAAGACGAGGACTACATGTACTTGGAAGTTGGAGGGGAGGTGTCTGTTTGACACCATGGTCTTAAATGTCACTTTTATTGTTTTTCCCACAGCTATCTCAGTTTCTGCAAACCGGGCCTAAGAAATTGATTTCCTACTGTACCTTCTCTCAGCCAAATTTGCTGCGGTTGGAAAATCCCTTCCCAACACAGCCAACAACTTCCAGCCTTGCTTTGCCAGGGCTGGAAGAATCCAGAGCTCGCTTGTTGCTCCCGGTTGTTCCAGCAAACCTCCCTCTGGATTCTGCGCAGCTTTTGAAAGGGTCCTCACTCCCTCCTTGGCCAAAACTCTGTGCCGCTGAATTGCCACGAGAGGAGGAGACCTCTCGATCTTACCAGGAACTGGAGGGGCACCAGGTAAGAGTAAAACTCAGGTAAGGGTAAAACTGAAATTCAGAAAGAAATATAGATAGACCTTGACCTATGACCCAGTAGTGGGATTCAAATTTTTTTTTACTACCGGTTGGTGGGCGTGGTGTGGATTGGTGGGTGTGGCTTGGTGGGCATGGCAGGTGAACGATAATCCCCATCTCCTCCCCACTCCTGTGGGGAGGGTCCTGCCAAATCCCCATTTCCTCCCCACTCCTGGGGGGAGGGTCCTGCAAAATCCCCATTTCCTCCCCACTCCTGGGGGACGGTCCTGCAAAATCCCCATTTCCTCCCCACTCCTGGGGGGAGGATCCTGCAAAATCCCCATCTCCTCCCCACTCCTGGGGGGAGGATCCTGCAAAATCCCCATCTCCTCCCCACTCCTGGGGGGAGGATCCTGCAAAATCCCCGTTTCCTCCCCACTCCGGGGGCAAGGTTACTGCAAAATCCCCATTCCCTCCCATCAGCTGGGACTTGGGAGGCAGCGAATAGATGGGGGCAGGGCCAGTCAGAGGTGGTATTTGCCGGTTCTCTGAACTACTCAAAATTTCCGCTACCGGTTCCCCAGAACCTGTTAGAACCAGCTGAAAACAATCTCTGCTATGACCACTACTGAGCTCAATATTTATATTGCTAAGTTAGAGACAGTTGTTAAATGAGCTTGGCCCCATTTTACAACCTTGCTTGACACAGTTGTTAATTAAATTGCTGCCATTGTGAAAATAGCGGCACGATTGTTAAATGAATCTGGATTCCCAGATTCCGACCTTGCTAGTCAGAAGGTTGCAAAAAAATGATCACATGACCCTGGGACACTGCAACCATCATAAATACATGCCAGTTGCCAAGTGTCTGATTTGATCATATGATCAGCGGTCATAAGTGTGAAAAACTGAACTTTTTAGCCATTGTATCTCCAAATGGTCACTAAAAGAATGATTGTAAGTCAAGGACCTCC